>NC_051846.1:232231975-232238294 GCF_002237135.1 Teleopsis dalmanni | reverse complement strand
AACCATTTAAAAATAGAAAAAGACATTAATATAAGTCTATTCTTTCTTCCGTTTTATAAGAAAGTATATATTAAGTAGATCCAGAAAAATCTGGAGGTCATTTGTATTTTCCAGGAATATTTTAATTTAAAACAAAAATGTTAAGAGATTTAATTAAATCACAAAGAAATCTGATACTACCTTACAAATTTTAGATAATACAGTTACAGGAATAATAATAATAATACAAGGGTTAATAGCGTTATCATGTCTATCTTTCTGTCTACCTATACCTCTATTCGGCTGTCTATTCATTTTCTATAGAATTTTCTTGACTATTTCTCGACAACACATAATTGAAGTAATCCAATAAAAATAGTGAGATCAAGCGAACAGTAGAACAAAGTTGTTTAAATACAGTTTAAATTAAATAGCTGTCAAGATTGATATTAATAATAAATTATTATTAATATATGAATATCATCATTATATCAGAATCAATTTTGTGATTCTGATATCACAGCACTGTTATATTTTCATATGTCAAATAATTCCAGGACAACTATTACTATCCAGAGCATTATTTGCTTAACCTAAGATTTTCTAATTTATAATATCGATCATTAAACAATCATTACAGGTTTTGAGATTGTGAGAACGTACTAAAAAAATACGAATTTTGTTATAAGTACATTTCGCATCGAATTTTCTTGAGTGATTAGATTTATTTTTTGCTTGGTAGATATGTCAATAAACACAATTGTTGTAGCTAAAGTAGTGAAAATCGACAAGTACTATCGAAAGACCATTGCATCCACAAAGAATTGTATATGGTTTGACATTTGGTCTGGAAATGTGGTAGGTCCGTACTTTTTTGAAAATGACGAAGATGTGAAATGTGAATAATCGCGTGTAATAAATCGTGTTATCGTGTTCTAACAAGATGGTATCACAAGTCATACACTACATTCTGTATTGGGTCTGTTGTGCAAGAAACACCCCGACATGAATTGATCATCAACATTAAACGATTTGTCCCAACAAGAGTTTTTTTGTGAAGTTATGCAAAGGTTTCTAGTTATACTGACAATCCCTCAACTTTGGATGCTTTAAAATATCTTAACAATTATTCGTTAAATTTTGAATGAGTGATTGTCAGCTTTGTACCGACAAGTCATCCAAGATTACTTCAAAAGGATACAGTACTATAAGATGTATCGGAGAGAACATTTGAACACCTAACAGCAATGTCTAAAAATTATATTTAAATATATAAAAAAATTTGATCAAAATCATCTTTAAATATATGTTCAAAGTACATTTAATATCAAATCCACAAAATGGATCTTTAAACCCTTAATTGATGTTGAAGCCCCTTAATGTTAATAAAATTAGCTAGAAAAACCACTGCAACTATAATTGAGAAAAAAATTCAGTAGAAATTAATTATGTGTTATTATTTATATTTGTAGAATTATATCTGAACCATTATCTCTCTTGTTTTATAGTTTTATAATTGCTTTAAATAAAATGAATTCTAAAAGATTGTATTGCTTCAATTGTGATCTACTTATTAAATAATTTAATATCGACTTTCGCATTATTAAAAGTTGATAAGATGCATTAAGATGAAAAAAATGTTTTATTTTCGAGTTCTTTACGTCCCAATATAAGTGACTTTTGTTAAAGAAATAATGTAGCATTCATTATAAATTCTTTAAAAATTAAGACTGACTCGTCTATATATATAAATAGTAGTCTTTATCTTTCTCAGAGCAACAAATCATCGTCAAGCGAGAATTTTCAATAAGGAGTTCTTTTTGTTTATGCATCAAAGTAGAGCACCTATAATAATAATAGCATTATCTTCATCTTTGCAAAATCTGTGAATTCTTATTTCAAGGAGAATGGACAGTATATTAGTTATACGTACAAGATTTTATTAGAATTCTTATTTCAATTTTAAAATTGTGTTTTTGTTAAATTCAAAGAATCCTTATATCGACTTAGGCAATCTAGACTGTGATAGAAGTGACAAGTAGTTCCAACATAATCTTCTTCACTCTTTTCCTTTTTTCATAATATATTGAGAAATATCAAAGAAGAGTTTCGGGCCTACAAACGAGGAAACTGCTTATTTCCTTGCGATTTTATTTACTTTTTTATTAACTTTAAAAAGCCAATAAAACTCAGTTATATGAAGATATATCACAATATAAAAGTCAGTAATTGGCCTGATATGTAATATGTGCAGCTGGTATTCGTAGATATACTATATATTTGTAATCTAACTTAATTTTCGTCTAAGTTAACATGTTAATGTTTATGTAGAACAAAAAAAGCAATTGCACTTCACGATACTAAATTAGTCATTAGAGATTTAATATTTGATTATCGTTTTAAGAAAATATTTTGAGGTTAATATTTTTTATAGATGCGTTACTGAATATTGTAAAAAATTCAACACAATGCTTTTCATAAACTGTGCATTTGCTCAGAGCTCTCCAAGCTTTGAACAATATATACCATAAAATTTATTAAATTTGATTTTAAGAGTCAATTATAATGAAAGACACCACGTTTTTCAAAAGAAACTATTGTTTCAATAGAAAGATATTTTGAATAGTAGTAAATTACAACAACAAAATTTTTTTATTTATTATTTAATTAAATTTTTGGTTGATCATACAACTATTTTAAGTATTGCCATAAACCCATCATTAGTGGTTTTGTGTAGAAAATTTTTTTGTACTTATGGTAATTATTTTTAAAAAAATTTTTTTACTGCAAGTTAGAAGGGATGAATTTACACCCAGTTAAATTTGAAGGTTTAAGCCATTCTTAATTAGTCAACTGACTCAAAGCCGTACTTGGCTTGTATTGCTCTTATATGCAGTTTTGTGAATATATAAAATATTTATATATTCACAAACAAAAAAAATCATTTTTCATTTAAAAAAATCAACTTTTTTTATCTTATTAAAATAACGAAAAATAGCCTGGCTCAATAAACTAATATAAGTCTGATACTTGCGATCCAAAAAATATATTTATACGGACTATAAACTAATTTCAAAAAAAATTCAAATATTTCCTAAGACCACTGATGATGTTTACTTGGCAATACTCAAAACAACTTTGTATGGTCAACCAAACTTCAATAAATTAACTGAAATTTTTGATGTTGTCTTTTGTTGATTCCATTCACTCTTCTAACTTTTAAACAGTTTCTTTTCGTTTAATTTTATTCTGATCGAAATGACTGTGGGCACACTGTTATATATGCTTATAAGGATCTCTTTACAGAACTTAAGATAATGCACCACACATATTTCAAAGGATGCCACATACTTTTAATTATTTATTAAACTTAATGTGGAAAGTCATTAATGTTAGTTCTTCAGGTATAGAGCTTTTGTTTCCTTAAAAAAAGAAAAAAAGGTTGATAATTTTGATAGTTAATAGTAAGATCTGATACAGATCATATCTATTTTTTTAACTACTTTTTATTTTCATATGCTAAACGGTTAGAATATTGTGATCATTGTTTTTTATTGTTCATGTAGACTTATTCTACTTATAGAATTTATACTTATGAATTTGATTTCGTTATCGGAAGTTAAATGCTTTTATGAACTATTAAAACTAATATAAAAAATTTGAATGAAATTCATCAGAATTAAGCTAATTCTACAAAATCTAATTAATGACTTGATTTTTATGGTGGAATTAATTAATTTAATTCAATTCAATAAACTTTAATTTATGTTAAATAATGCTATTACTTAGTATTAAGAATGTACATATATTAAAGTTGAATAATTATTGTTAGTTTATCAAATATTTTGTATGACATCACTAAGAAAGAAGACTAGTTTTACCAATTAAAGAATGTGTTCTATACAACAAAAGAACAAATTAAAATATTTTACAGAAAATTGTTATAAATATTCTACTAGAATTTTCTGCTGTTAAAAAAGATAACGCATTTAAAAATAAAAACAAACTTGAAGAAGGTACTCAATTCGGTAAAATATCCTTTAAATTATCTACGACTAATTTAGACTTATCAATTCCATAATAAATAAAATACCCTTTTTAACTTAACTAGAACAAGATACTCATCTTCCATAAAATATCCTTTAAATTGTCTATGACTAAATTAGACTTATCAATTCCATAATAAATAAAACACTTTTTTTAAATTAATTTTTATGAAAAGAAATAAGCTAAATATTTGTTTGACATTATAGTGCCCAATAGTCCATAACGTTATGGTTACATTCTCATAAATATTTGAAAACAAACTTTTGACATGATTCTTACTGATACGATTTCTACAATGCATGATTTTGCATTTCGAATAGATCTTGGAGCATACAACAACTGTCACAGAGTAATTAAAACAGTATAGATTCGTTGATATAGAATTACATTATACTGCGGCTTTTATCGACATCGAATAAACTTTTGATTGAGTTTGACATTCTGATATTATATACAAACTACTTCATTTTTCTTACTTCAAAATATAAAAATTTTATGTAACTAATCCATACTTCTATATATCTGTTCTTCCAGTATCAGAGGGCACTTTCAATTCTTTGTTCTGGAGATCAACAACTAAGAGGAGTTGAACTAGTCCTAGTTTCATAAACAAAATTTTTTTAAAAAACTCATGCAGTACAACTTTAAAGCTTTGCAAGACTTTTAACACATGGGTTCGCACACATTTCAATCTAAAGCACTTAAAAGTATTGGAAAAGATCCTTGGTATGTATCAATCTATTATTTTCACCACAACCTAAGCATACCTTTTGTAAAGTCAATAATACATGAACCTACCCAAAAGTAAGTGCATAAAAAGGAATAATTTGATATCACAATGAGTTGATTATGAACATTCTTGACAATAACTGGTCTTGAAAAGGGATAAAGGGTTTTAAATGACCAAGGAGAACGTAAGAATACGGGCAATTGAAAAAGTGTATTAAAATAATTTTAATTAAAACGGTAGTCTTCACGCTTAACAGATTTATCGGCAAATGTGATTTATTAAAAATTTCGCTTATTTAATCATTCCTTAGCCACCAAAGTGAATAAGGATCAGTATATTGGATCGTTCGGAAAGAAAAGTAATTTTTTTATTTGTGTTTTCAAAGATTTGTGTGAATCTGAATGGAAAACTTTAATTTTTTCCTAATATAGAACTAAAACATGTTTCTTCGCCCCTAACTTTACACTTAAACCATATTGTCACTATATATTTAGAAGACTAATATAAAAAGATTTGTATACCATCAAATTTGTTTAATTTTGAGCAATTTTTTATATTTAGGGTTTTTCAAATATGGAAAGTAAACAACTGCATTTTGATTATATTTTTTTTGTCATCAAATATGTAAAAATACTATTTAAGCAATAAAAAGAAATATTTAATTTGAATAGAGTACATGATAAAACGTCAGATCATCGATTTTTGTAAATATTATTATAAAAAAAATTTGATATATGTATATAAGTTTTTTGCAAGAATGATGCATTATTTTTCAAAAAAAAATCAGAAGTAAACTATTATTATAATTTCTTAACATATTTAGATACAAAGGCATATTAGATACCAAGTTAAAGAATATTTAATAGACTGAAAACCGATATATGACTGAATCTATTTGTATGAAAGGTTTTTGAGATATTGACAGAAACTTTAGTTAGGTAGACCATTCTTTGGTACCCTGCATTTCGTTTAACACTGTAAATACACCATAGTAATAGCAAATTTAACCGAAATATGTTTATTATGAAACGCTACTATATCTACCATATTCTTTAAATCGGTATCTGATTTTTATTTTTGTTTTAAAATTTAGTTTTTGAATTTTAGGAGCCTTAATATCTCCTAAAGGAATATGTAAGAGACGTTTTTTCCCAATAATTGTTTCTAATAGCTGCTAAGAAATTTTTAATTGAATTTAGATCTAATTCTTCCAACTAAGCAAAATCAGAGGACCTTAAAAAATATTATTTTTTCAAAACATACGAAAATTGCAATGTTTTTATACAGGCGTCTAAAAGAGTAAGTTAACTACATTAAAAAAATAAATTAAAAATACCACAGAAATTTATATTGAATTCAGGTCTAACGCTTCCAACTAAGACAAATGAAAGGACCTTAAAAAATATATTTTTTTCAAAAGGTATAAGAAAGTTGCTATGATTTTGTCGAAGTGTCTAAAAAAATAATAACGTTAAAAAATTAATTAAAAATTCAACTTTAATTATCTCTTACTTATCAAACATCCCAATAAAGCCAACAATATCGTTCAGTTTGACATACATA
>NC_051846.1:232224968-232231875 GCF_002237135.1 Teleopsis dalmanni | reverse complement strand
TTTTAGAACTCTTAAGATCAGAATGTTTAATTGTACCAAAATCCTCTTCAACGCTTTTGAAAACATATAAAACTTCAACAATTGATGATAGCGAAATGCTATAAATTATTTTATATTAGTTTTAGTTAATTTTAGATATGCTAAGTTATATTAAGTTAATTATTTAAATTAATTTTCATTATGTTTACTAGTTTTTACTAGTTTATTATTAATATCTTAATAAAATTTATAATAATTTATAATAAAATTTATAATTTATTTTTAAAACTTTTAATTTTGAATGTAATTTAAGATTTAATTATTATATAAAATAAATAAAAGTACAAAATACAACAATTTCTTTCTACTTATTTAAAGAGAAAATTGAAATTCATTTAAAATTTAAAGAGCGCAATAAAAGAGTAGAAATAAAAAAAGGGTGAAAAAATTATATGAGCACTGGACTAAGAGCGCACAACTTTCTGTCGAATGCGTCCGTTATGCAAGACATGGTCTTCGAGACGGTCTTCGAGACATGTACGCAAAAATTCATTGAAGACATTTGGCTAATTTGTATGAAAGTGTCTTCGAAGACCGTCATACATTTGGATCGATCGGTCTTCATGTATGTATCCATGTCTTGAAGACGTCTTCGATGACGGATCGATCCGTTTTCTACTGGGTAGCGTCATCTGAGGCAAAATTCAAATACGTTGCTATGAACACTAAAAATGAGAGAGAAAGCAAAGAAAGAGTATTTACATTCATGTTTTGAGCAATTGTTTTGCAAATTTGCTTGAACATGCGGACGCGGTATCAAAGACCGTCTTGAAGACAATGTCTTCAAAGACCACTTTTTCTACTGGGTACCGAAAATGCAATCACGTTGCAATTGATTAAAAGCCACTAGCCGACAATTTGGAATGCACTGTACTAAAAGGTTCCTTTTCTCAGATGTTCCTCCCATGGGCCTCCAAATATGTGTAAGTAAATGCTTCGATTTTACTTATTGTGGATTCCGTTTTAGTTAAATTAATAAAATGCAAGAGTTTTAGCTTACGAACTTTTATATTTATTGAAAATGATGGTTATATACTTAATCTATATTAAATTGGTTATCATTGATTGGTTATCACAAACACACCAGCAGCGAAAACACGTCACAGAAGTAATACACAAAGTTGAACCTTTTGTGTTTTTTTCGGTAGTACCGCGTTAAGCAATTTTTGTGAATATATTCTTTGAACATTTCCATTGCAGTACATTACTGCGGCGATAGCACTGCTTTTACCAGTTTCTTAGTAAAAACAGTTTATTGAATACTGTTGACTATTTTGTGCGGTACATTACTGCGTCGGCTGCACCGCGTTAACCAGTTTTTTGTTAATTTATTTTTGAACATTTCGATTGCAGTACATTGCTGCGTCGACAGTATTGCATTAAACAATACTTTAAAATAAACAGTTTAGTAATTGCTGTTAACTATTGTTACGGTCAACATCCTGAAATGTGTCGTAAACGGAGTAAAAAGCTGGCAGGATGGCGAGGCCAGCTAGCTCGTCGGAAAAAGGGGTGAATTTTTAATTCCGCTATACTACTATTGAATTGTAACAAAACAAAATCGTGTCGAAATCGTAATTAAATATGATCAAAACAAAAGTAAGAAACATAAAAAAATAAAAAATATATATATTAAAAAAACCGGCTAAGGATAAAACTGGGTCTACCAGTGCCACTCCGTACTGTCTCTATCCATGTCTGTCAATAGGTTTTTCTTGTAAATAATTTTTATTAATAAGCACACGATGTTGCTTATTCGACTTCAAAAAAACTGACTCACGTTTTTCTTCCGCTAGATATTTTATATCTCCGCTCTTCACCTCTATCCTCGACAACGTTCTTTTTGGGTCAGCGTTTGGAAGTTTGGCTATATAACGTTCATCCTAAAACCACTCGCTCAGATACTCTTACAACATATGAGCTTTCACCATACTTAACATCCATACTTTTAAATACTTTAATGTACACACTTAGCATTCACATAGCAACACAACCAAAAACAAATAACTGGCTCGAAACCGTCCATGTTACCTGTAGCATAGAACGGGCTCGTTAAGAAAGATAAATCACTAAACGTGTGGCTTCGACCCATTCCCTGATATTAAGAGACTCATGTTCTGTCGATTGAGCTCACAGGGCAAAACTGCCACCATCTAACTGTCCTCATGCTAACAAAACAAACATGAGCGACTGTACTTAAATGATCGGTAACTAATAAATAAATAAACTCAGAAAAACTAATAATCACACTATTTTAGTGGTACTACGCAATATAACACTGCAAGTAATTTTTAACGTTCAGTTTATTTCTAACAAAAAAAACAAAAATATTACAAAGAGAGAGAAAGCATTAGTCATTTGTCTTACTATTAATAAAAATAACAATGTTACCGATAATAGAATAATTATTATCAAAATAATAAAGAAATAAAAATATAAAAAAAATATCACAGGTAATACATCAAGGACATAGGTATGTAAGTGTTTTGTAACTATAAAAAAAAATACTATAGGAAATTCTTAGTACTTTAAGAATTAAAAATGCTAAGTTACAAAAATATCTTCCGCATGATATGTGCCTATATCCTTACCATCCAAAGCTTTTAAGATATATAGGGAATCGCCTACACTCTTATGAATAATTTATTTAATATTTTTTTGAGCCAGTTTTGTACTATAACATTTTGCTGCATTATTTTGTCTAAAATTCCTTCTATATACCATTTGTCCTTCTTTAAAAGAAATTGGCTTACTCCTTGTGTTATACACTTTTTCAGCTCTTTGATGAACCAATATAAGTTCATGTACTATCTTTTCTCTTAGTAACTGTTGCCGTTCAGACGTAGTCATCACAGAGAAATTACCTGTTTTTATAACAGTAATATTTCGCATCACCATGTAGGAATTACCATGCAGCATCATCTGAGTTCCATATAAGGCATAGTAAGGTTCTATCCCAATCGCGCTATATGTTACACTCCTGAGTGCCCATGCCACCTTACTGACATGGCGATCCTAGGTCTAGGCACACTGCGGTTTACCCTTTCAGCTGCATTTGCCTGCGGAGCATAAAATCCCGTTTTGACATGTGTGATTCCGTATTTCAAAAGCAAGTTCTTGAACTTTTCTGCTGTGAATGGTTTACCATCTTCACTATGAATATACTCAGGTACCCCAAATACATGAAAAATGTCGTTTTCAAGGTATCGGCCGTGGCTGCTTTCATTGGCCTTAAGAATTTAAATTTTGTAAAGTGATCCAAACATACGAATAACATCATGTTCCCATCCGATGATCGTGGGTATGGTCCCATAAAGTCGGTATATAGTCTTTGGAACGCTCTCTCAGGGATGTACTGTGCACCCATTAACGGTCTACTCATTTATTTGAAGCCTTACTGGTGTTGGATATATCATAGTTTTTAATGAAAGATTGTACCTCAATTACCATTCCAGACCAATAGTAATTGGTTTTTATTCTTGCAATAGTTTTGTGCACTCCTCTATGTCCTGCTGAAAGAGAAGAATGTGCAGAATCTAAAAGTTCTTTTCGTAACTCGGTCGGAATCCACAGTTTTCATGCCCTATCTTCCTGAATTGAGTCACCCGTATTAAAATCTAATCGCTTGTATACAAACCCCTGGTCTTGGTCTGCAACTATCTTTTCTTTGAGTTGTAAATATTCATCTGACTTGAAAAATTGTGAACTTAAATCTATCCCCCACTCCACTCTCTCTACTATCACTTCACTTCAGCCCTCCTACGATGCTCAATACTGAAGTCGAATGCTTGAAGTTTGAGGCTCCATCTAGCTACTCTTCCTGATAGATCTTTAAATTGCATTAGCCATTTTCAACTTGCATGATCAGTGATCACAGTAAACGGTAAGACCTCTATATAGGCCCGAAATTTGTTTATACCTACTTTATATGGCCGCGTGGCATTCTAATTCCGTTACACTGTAATTTCGCTGGGCTCGGTTGAGCTTCGCAGACATATATTCAATAGGTCGTTCATCACCAAAATCATCTTTCTGAAACAGAACTCCACCCACTCCTTCCCTTGACGCATCACATTGTACGTAAAATCATTTTGTAAAGTCAGGATTAGTAAGTAGTGGTGCTGTTGACAAACTAGTTTTCAGCGTCTGATACGCATGTCTGGCTTCATCTGACAGTATGAATTTTTTCATATTTAACTTTGTAAGACACTCGTACAGTGTCGCAACTATCGTGGCATAATTTTTTATGAACCTCCGATACCACCCTGTTATACCTAAAAATCGACGCAATTGTCTTGGTGTCTTTGGTTCAGGAAATTCTTCCATAGATGTAATTTTACCTATATCGGTTCGCAAACAACTGTCGCCTACTATGAACTCTAAATACTTGACTTCTTTCTACAAAATTTGCTCTTCTCTACGTTTATTGTAAGCTTATTTCTATTTAAACAGGTAGCTACCTCCTCTAAAAGTTTGAGGTGTGATTTAAAATTTACAGAGCATACTAACAGATCATCAAGATATACAAAAACACTTTCACGGAGCCTCGCTGGTATTACCTTCTCCATTAAGCGACGCATCCTTTGAGCTGCATTGCATAGCATAAAAGGCATGACGATGAATTGATAATCCCCGGCACCGTGAATGCAGTTTTTTCCCTTGACTTGTTCTCCAACGGTATTTGCCAAAAAGCATCGTTTAAGTCAATGGCTGATATGTATCTTGTATCCTGTAACCTACTAAGTATTCCTTCTATATGGGGTTAAGGGTACGCATTTTTTATAATACGTTGATTTACCTTCCTAGCATCCAAATAAAGCCTATGCTTCTCTCCTTTTATCACTAGTGTTACTGGGGAGTTCTAGCTACTGTTACTTTCTTCAATTACTCCTAGATTTAACATCCTGTCTTATTCTGCATACATGAGTTTTTGTATGGTGGACGATATTGGATAGTGCCTCTGATTAAATATTATGCGTTCGTCTCTTACTTCTATTACATGTTCTTCACACATTGTTTTGCCTAATCCTAAAGTTTTGAATGATGGAAAATTTTGTTTAGCTATGTCTAGTCTTCTATTTTGACTACTTGTTAAAACATATTGGTCCTTATCGAACTGAAGGTTCCTTTGCCCAATTTTCTTAATTTCCTTAAAATTTCTAAATCGCACCTCTTCATTAAATGTTTTTGCTCTTTTGCGTTCATAATCTAATTTAGGCTGGTGTAGGCTTTTACGTTCCATTATAACAGATAACACCGGCGTTTGAACCTCAACTTCTCTTCTTAAAATAGTTACTTGTTTCCCGGATTCATCATCATTTGACAGCCTCCCTGGGGTGACGCTGTCATTAGTTGGTTTCCCTTTTCAATCACACAATACGATACATCACTAGCACATATAAAACATCGCATATAGTGAAACGACGATTTATATGACTCATTCACACCAATCATCACTTTCTTCTTATAATGATTTCGTGGCATACCACAAGTATAGCACAAATTCATGTGTAACGGAGCCTAAACGAAAAATTATGAATATCCGCGTAAAATTGTTCGAATGCTTCCCCGACTTGTTGCCTACGTTCCATCATCTGCTTAATAATTTCATAATCACTATCGCAAGACCTAAAATGACACTTTAGTTCCTTTTTCACCTAATAATAGTCGAAACTCTTGTCATCTGCATGGTTTTCCATCACTTGCCAATACCACTTAGCCGCGCAACCCGATGCCAGACAGTGAAAATCTGTGAAAAGCTGGTGATAAGAGAGTTCGTATTACTCTCTCATTTTTTCGATACGGAAAATGAAACTTTCAACAGACATTTTTTTCGTGGTCCCATCAAATTTAATCGCCATTTATCCAGGTCACAATTTTTTCTGGTCACCCTTTCATCTTCTTCAAACAGTACTGAGTCCCTTCTATTCTTCCTTAGCGTAGTATGATTCGCTACGAATGCACAGTTTACATTTAACTCATCGCTTCCTAATACGGTCCTGTTTAATCTATCTTTTTCTACGGAATTAACATGCCCTTTCAACGAACCTAACACATTTCTGATATCATGCATTCCATTCGCTAGTACTTGGGTTTGTTGCATTAACATGTGCATCATGTCAACAAGTTCACTTCGACTTTCTCGTTTCTTTTTACCTACATTTTTACCATTCTCTTCATTCAATCCATCATTCACACTATCATTTACATCCGCATCTCTTACCGCTGTAACAGGTAACATACCGCCTACCGCGCCTTCCATTTCTACGTCTTTATCTTGATCCGCCATTAGCGAGAGTTTATTTGACTCTGATATGAATTCAGGGGACCTGATAATTGAGGTGATTGCGTTGTGATTCACTGCTTGGGTCTCCTTTCTTTGGAACAAAATTCCCGTACACGGTCTGGCACACTATTCGTTGGCCTAATCACGCCTGTGTCTATTTGAGTGAGAAGATATGACGTCGCGTCTCTTCCCTAAGTCCTTGCAACACTCCTAGTAAGACGCTTATTTTCGTTCTTATTGCGTGTATTAGCTTCACCTGTAGAAGTAAACCACTCGCGATCGTTCTCCATGAATCAGAAGCAGAAAAAAAAACTGAATAAGTTCGTGTAGTGTGAATTGTAGCAAAGTACGAAATAGAACTAATAACGGGTTTCTATTTAAAATTAACTAATTCACCACACAAAAAAAAAAAAATGGTCACTATCCCTATCAATTCAATACGTTTATAAAGAAAAATTCATAAAAAAAATTAAATATGAAGTATTAAGTAATAAACAAAAATCAAAAAGCGAAAAAGAATTAAATGTAAAACTTAATAAATAAAATTCAAAAATAAAATCAGAAAAAAAATGTATATGTAAA
>NC_051846.1:232217198-232224868 GCF_002237135.1 Teleopsis dalmanni | reverse complement strand
TCCACATCCACCTCCAACATACATAATGCAAATATAATACAAATAACGTAGTATCAAATCAATTTTAATAAAGTTACCATACACACATCTTGCAACGCATAAACTAATACATACATGTCGCATAAACACATACATATAGTAAAGCATCACAAGTTGTATATAATCAACAATTACATAGCTGTTTTAATATATATTATAACAATATATATGTTCCCACACATATATATATATACATACATATATATACATGTGCGGCACAGCTAAGTCTACAGCGCATTTGACATCATATACCCGAATGCTAGTATATGACATCAAACAACACCGGCAAGAATTATATATGATCCTAAGCTAACTATGAAAAAACACTATATGGTGTAAATACCTTCACACAATAATGTGAAAATAATGTAAAACATAACCGTTTACATCGTTAGATAGAAAATGGAAAAAAGATGTGAAACGCTTGCATACAAATGAAGAGATATAACGTTATCTTCATCAATACAATAAACATTCCCACATCCACTCCCACCATCACATATAATTAAAATATAAATATAATACAAGATAAGTATAATACAATAATACCGTATCATATCTAATCCTTGAAATATAAAATATTACAATAATACAAATATAAGTCTGATAATAAATAACACATATTAATCATATATAATATGACTTTATACTGTTTATAATCATATTCAAATTAATGTATACTTAAAATAAATTACATATTAAACACTCATCTAAATGAAAATAATATAACAATATTTCCATTAATATAGAATGAATATTCATAAATTAGAACCAATAATGCTCATAACGGCATTCTTCATATATATAATAAATATTGTAACTATTATACAATAGATTATAGCATTACAAATAATATAAAATAAAAAATAAAAATTAAATAAAAATAAAAATACAAATACAAAATAAATATAATACAATAATACCATATCATATCTACTCCTTGAAATATAAAATAAAATATTACAATAATACAAATATAAGTCTGATAATAAATAGCATAAATTAATCATATATAATATAACTCCATATCATTTATAATCATATTCAATTGATGTATACTTAAAATAATAAATTACATATTATATATTAAACATTCATCTAAATGAAAATAATATAACAATATTTTCATCAATATAGAATGAATATTCATAAATTAGAACCAATAATGCTCATAACGGCATTCTTCATATATATAATAAATATATTGTAAATATTATACAATAGATTATAGCATTACAAAATAATATAAAATAAAAATAAAATAAAAATTAAATAAAAATAAAATAAAAGTAAAATAAAATAAAAATAAAATAAAATAAAATAAATAAAAATAAATAAAAATAAAAATATATACGTATTTCATTCCTCAACCTAAACATACCAACATTTAAGGCATTAAATACAGTAATAAATACTAGTAATATAAACTATAAGAATAAATTATACATATTAAATATATAAAGAATACATCATAATAATAATAATTTCACATATAGAATAAAATTAAATCAGGATCTGCATAAATTAATATAATTAATAAATAAATTAATTTATATTCATTAAAATCATTATATAATATGACAAATTATGTAATGTAAACCATTAAATAAATATATAAACATATCACCAATAATGAGTGAATCTTAAACCTTTCATATATAAGAACATACATATGTATATATTCATATATACATATGCTAATATACTAATGTAAATAATAGATTCAAATGTATAAATAAATTAATTAAAAGCTGAAAATAAATAATAATAAAATTAATCTGTCAAATTAATTAGTCTTGTTACAGTCAAAGTATGTATATGAAAACTGTTAATTGGTAATACCAACAAAGTCACCTATACAATGGTTTCCACTAACGCGTTTCGTCCGGTAACCAACCGGACTCATCAGAATGGATAAATGTCATCTAAATAAATATAGTCCATATATTAAATGTCATACTATCTGACGTTTAGATTTAATTGTCAAATATCATATTATTTGTATGTATAATCTAAATCAACATTTTTAATAACTATAAATATAATTAATTAAGGATCAATTCTTTACTTACATTATCAATAATATTTCACACAATATTGCGTTAATCATTTAATAAATCAATAATTGCTCTTACACATTATCACCATAACTATTTCATAAATTAATATCATATCTTGTAATATCTAAATTAAATTACAATTAACACATTTTAGTATAATCTCATTGCTTTTAATCATATACGAATACTAAATAAATAAATAACAAATAACAAAGTGCATATATAAACCTATTCAAATGACACTATACAGGGAGATACACAAATTCAAAAAATTGCATTATCAAATAAATATAAACATAAACGAACATAATGAATAATTATCATCCACATTAGATTTATAATATCAATGTATATAAAAATATCAATGTATATAAATATAAAATACCGATATACATTATAAATATACTATATTATATTTATTATATAACTAATACATATAAAAATATCAGTGTGCATAAAACTGTTCCTATAAATATTTAATATTTACAATAAACTTAGTAAATAATCACCTAATATATATACTCAAATTAAATATTATATACAAATATTATACCTTAAAAATAGGATATATCAATCTATTAATGATTAATATAATACTTATACAAATATATAATTTATATACATATAAATATTAATAAAAGTTGTATATTAAAATATATGTAAAACCTTCCTATATTCAGTTAATCACCTACATAAATATAAATAAATAAATAAATTAAAATACATATCAAATTATATATATAAAAACTAAATTAAAATGTGTAAGTATTACATTTAAATCCTGAAAATTAAATATGGCCTGAATAAAAATATATTAATAAAATTACCTACGATTAGGTAAACCTATTCAAACATCCTTGATGGCTTTGCCAATAATCGATAATCTAGATATTTATGGAAATTTACCTAAATTATACCTCACAAAAGACATAAATAACTGAATGTCAAAAGTATGCAATTCATAAACAAACATATCTTCAACCTCTCAACACATCAAAGTGAATAGCGGAATAATAACACCTAATAATACATCACACCAATATTGCAAATCCAAACAAAGATTAAAAGTGAAAGTGAAAAATTACCTACATTGCTATATCAAGTCAAATTGAGACTAAAAAGGTGCAATAATAAAACCTAACCTCAGATAACAACAACAAAAACAAACCAGTGTCAAACAAAACACCCCATACAGTGAAAACTTAAACAGTGATTACCTAGAAAAATATACCTGCTTAATCATAAAGTGTAAGTGACTCGAAAATATAAAGAATGCAACCTTGAATTATTATATTAATTAATAACTAAAAGATTAAATTATTGAAATTAAAATTAACTGAAGTTAAAATTTAAATTATTGGAAAAAACAACTAAAAAACATATTAAAAGTTACACATTATTACAAACTTTTAAGATTAAATAATGAAGTTTCAATTATTAACAATTGAATAGTGATAGTGATTAATCAACCATGTTAAGTTAATTATAATTGCTAAAATATCAAGTATCTTCTATATAACAACAAAATTTGTGTGTATAATTACCAAATATCTAGCATTGAGAATCCCTATTAAATGATCTAATAAAAATAAATAAATATAAACGATAAAATTTCAACAAAATTTATATAAATTTATATATTACATCCTATACATCAAACCTAAATATCAAATGTTATTATCTCAAATTTAAAATACATAAAAGTTATAATAAATTATAAATCATTTTCAGATATAAGTGAATTGAATTAAAATATGGAGTCAAAACCAACAAATCTAGCCATTACATCTCACATAAATAAGGAAAAAGCTACAAAACAAGCTTATATAAATAATCTTACATCACTACCTACATTGAACTCATCATATCATCAAAATATGGAAAATGAAATAATAACCATATGTGGTAAGTAATAACACATCTCAATATTAATCATGTTCCTATTCTATTATCTATTATAAAAACTTTTTAAAAAATTATTGTATATTAGTCTCATTACAATGATATAAAGAAATTAAATTACAAATTAATTAACTTATACATAATATCATAATCCAATACCTCATCTTAAATATCAAGAGGTCTATTCTAGTTCAGTACATTCAACGCTGTTCTAATATCAAAAAAATATATATACTTGCGGATCTATTCCATAGGATCTATTTATATCTATTAATATCCATCTTCATTACAATATTATTTCATTTATATCATTTAATAACATATATAACTCATATAAATCAACCTATTATTATCTTTAACAAATATATTTATATACAATAGAAATATAATATCTTATCAAATTTAATATTTTTACTTTTATTTATTAATATTTTAGATTCCGATACATCTATATTTCAACTGTCTAACCCATCTTCAACATCTTATCATCCTATAAATGCTACTATTGCAAATACATCAATCGATACAAACAAGCGTAAAAAACCCAACGAATCCATAATCAATATGCAAACCAGGATTATAGATGCACCTCAAACAAATTTATCACCCAAAAATACAACATTATTAGAAGCTAATTGCCCAGGTATGTTACCATCTAATAATACAATTACTTTATTTGCTAACAAAAACCATATCTCTTATAATATATCAGATAATTCTACCACCTTATCTAACATAACTAATGGTGCGAATACTCAAGTGGCGAATGTTATAAACAAACCATTATTATCATCTACTAAAGCATCAGTAAATCCATTACCTATTATTACTGCGCCTAACACTACAGATACCAATAAAACCCAAAGCAATCACACTATACCACATACGTCTACACCTTATCCCATAAATATACTAGAACCTTATATAGAATCTCATAAAAATACTTCTAAAAATATTTTTAAAAATATTTTGTATGGAAAAATATTTTTGTATATCCTAATATGGTCGCCGGTGGCTTTATTAATATGACCTCTTACTATGTACCAATCGAGGTACAGACCTTGTTAAGTTTTGGGCCAAAATATTGTCCTATACGGATACCCGAGATCCATGATTATTATCAAGTAGTAAAAAGGTATCATGATGATCATTTAGATTCATTCATAAATCTTAATTTTTGTAATCCATTAGAAATGGAGATGCATTACAACAAAGTATTAGATATAATTGCTAAAGAGCAAAATTTGTCCTATATTCAGAAATCCTTAAAACAGTTATACGAATATGCCTCTAATTACTTGAATAAACATAAAGATGTACTTATCGTACAGTCTGATAAGTGCAAATCCACAGTCTTAATGAATCGTGCAGATTATATAGAAAAAATGGATGATTGGATCACATCCTATATAAGTACTGGTTCTTGCAAAATAGAAAATGAGAAACCTGAAATATTAATCCGTCACATAGGTGGATATTATAGGAAGTTAGTTAGGCTCCTATGTAAATTGTATGAGAAAAATAATAGCATATTTCTCAGAGACATATATGTAGAGATACAAAAATTATTATCAAATGAACCTACTTTACCATATTTATATGGAACTATAAAGACACATAAGGACGATGCTCCTATCCGTCCTATATGTAGTCCTATTGGGTGGTATATATCCCCCATTCATAAATTAGTACAATATGTATTGAAATATACCTTAAATGACCGTTTGTCATCTCATAATGTAAATGATATCAATCATCTGACAGGTCATTTATTGGGTTTACGCCCAATACCAAATTATGTATTGATATCAATAGATATCAAAGAGATGTACCCAAGTACACAAATTTTCCCATTATTACAAACGCTGCAAAATATAATGCAACTACCTTGGTTTGTATCTAAATGCCCTATTCCCATAAATTTGCTAAGGCAATCAATAAATTTTATACTACTTCAAGGTAACTATTTTACATTTAACGATAAATGTTACCAGCAAATAGAAGGTTTACCTCAAGGAGGAAGTGCCTCTGGGTTGTTAGCAACCATTTTTATAGATTCCAAATTGGAAATTTATACTAAATCATTAGTAACTCCTTACCGTGTACATGCTTGGTGGAAGTATGTAGACGACATGCTCGTTTATCTACCACTTACTTGTGTTGAACCTTATTGTGAAACACTGTCAAAAATAATTGGTTATAAAATAACCTATGAAATAGAAAAAACTAATCCCATGTATAATAACCATCCATGTATAACGTATTTAGATTATACAATTATACATACAGAGGATTCATTTAAACTCTCGTTGCATCGCAAGCCAAAACTATCTCAAAGAACATATCACTATACCTCTCATATACCCTATCCAATTAAAAGGGCCACCGTTCTATATTATTTACGAAGAATAATATATCGAACTAGTATGGAGTATTTGCAACAAGATCTATCAGAATGTATAGATCAATTACTGCAAAACGACTATCCCCTGTTAATGATAATACATACACTCCAGGCAATACTATTAGGATATCCTTGTATTTCATCACCCTATATTCAGCATCTATCTCCAGCCCGTTCATATCTATTAAATCAATTTATAAAACCTTATATATTACAATCAGATACAACATATCCTCATCTCACACATAAGTCTCCAATACCTAAACAATACAATAAGAGCTTAGTATACAGTTGTGAAGAGATGTCTTACTTTTTGCGTACCGCATTACAGTCTCTATCTGTAGAACCACCCACTTTTTGTCGTTCAGACACATTATTTACGTCATTACATATGTCTCTCCGTTCCTTAACTCCTAATAAAAACTTGACACCAAAACATAGAATATTATTGACAACATGTGTGAACTGTGCTATAGGGTTCTTATGTACGGGTAAAGGTATTCCACATGAAATAGTAGAAGATATATTGAAAGATCCATTATCTCCAATATATAAACATTCTCCAAAATATAATCACATCATATCAACACGTCCTTTGGAGCTGCCCTATGTATCAAAAATATCACCAACAGAACAAATGCAGATATATAAAACAATATACGTATCCATGGGCATGGATTGGAACCCCAAGCAAAATTATGATTTAATACCACGCTTCATAGCTCACAGTTTGGATGCCTATATCCAACGTTTTAAACCAACACTATCTCGGCATAAACGTAAACAAGCAGGAACAAATTTATTAAATATACCTCATATAAATTAATTATCATATATCTATTATAGAAAATATAAGAAACACAACTATGTAAATATGTAAATATGTAAAATGTAATATAACAAATGTAAATGTAAATATAAAATGTGAATATATAATGAATAGTTAAATAAAACTATATGTACAATATTATATAAGATACCAACTCAACAAACATTATATGTAATATCAATATATATATTTATATATCAATATAATATAACTATAAATATAATTATCCTAGCTTTACAATTGTCTCTCTAAAAATTAATATACAACTGTTTAAACTGTATATGCATACATTAAAATATTAATAATATTAAATTAAATTAAAATTAAAATTGAAAATTGAAAAATAAATTACATAATAACACTATCATTATACTCATAAATTAGTATATATATATATATATATATATATATATAATGTATATAACATTACTTTAAA
>NC_051846.1:232212802-232217098 GCF_002237135.1 Teleopsis dalmanni | reverse complement strand
GGAACTACTAGTAAAGATATGCAATCGAAGACAGCAAAAGTTATTATTTTGATATAATTAAATAATAAGATATACTTTCATTCTTAAGATTATTGTGAATAATAACTATGGTTGTACTATGGTTGTACACTCTAATGAAATTTCGGAGAGTACGTAATATTTACATTAGAGACTATTTAAAGTTAACTGTTTTTGAAGACGTTAGCTTATACTGGCAAGCGTAACCACTCATTTAGGGCTATTGGCCCATTGTGTTGCGGTATAAGAACTTAAAGAATCAAAAATGGCTTTGAATTATTGGCAAAACTTGAAATGCTCATTAGAGGATTCTGAAGTTGCCCAAGATCCTCCAAAAAGGAATCACAAAAATAGTAAATCGACTCTGCAACTTTTTGGATTGGCGTTTTGATATTTTCTATGTCACTGTGTCTTTCAGATAGTTTATGATGCTTTCCTATTTATTTTAATTCTTATGTCAAAGACCCTTTTAATAGATCTACCGCAGATGTGAAGAAAATACTTTCTAGAGAATCTTAATCAATTGTGGAGACCTAATAGTAATTAGGTCTTAGTAATAATAACTAAGCTAGATTAAACGAGATCAAGGAACTATCTGTACATATTATTTATATTTCAGTATATGAATAAATTTTATTATTATACTTAAATGTAATTAAAATCTGTGATGGTTTCAATCAGAGATATTTTTCGTTTCTATTTCTTAAATTTCACTTTTATCTTTTATTATTTACTTATTTATAAAAACAAAGTTAAATTTTAATATCTTAAATGAGAATAGACGAATTAAAGCTCATTTCTTTTATAACTATTTTTCGTAGTTTTAATGCTGGTTTTGGAATAAAAAATTTGTATCTTAAAAAGTGAATGCAACAAGTTAGTTTCTCTTGCGTACTGTATTTTGTATTTTTGATGGTTGATGGTTGATGGTTGGTCTCAAAGTTTCGAAATGATACTCGTTCGCCTCCAAAACCAAAATTTATTGCGTTTGGCAGTGCAGTGGTCAAGTACGATTTATAACCGTTATAATTGTTTCGTTTTAGTTTCTTTGCAATAACTTTTTTTATTAAAACCGAAATTTTTTACAGAAAACTTTTCAAATCGGTTTTGTTTTGTGCGTCGGGTTGTGTTTTTTCAATGCGTGAGATACTTAAAATTTTGTACTGCTGCTTGCCCGAATTTTCCATTTTATGTGATTTTTATAAACATAGATACAAATGTAACTATGCATCGAACTATACACCAATATACACGATTACAAAATACCTTTTACTTGTGGTTTGAACTTTGTTCCCATACCACGGAATCAATTTTATTTTCGTTTCTGTATTCTTGAACACAAATTATGTTGCCTTCATTCGCTGTTTATAGGCTTTTCGTGCTTTTTCGTTTATAAAAATTTAGTTACATATTTAAAAATTCAAATTAGCTATTGTTTATATAACATTAGTCCATACATATACTCGTATATATGTTTCGTCTATATATTTAAACACAATGTGGATACATGTGGGCTGTGCACGTGATCATCACATGCCATTAGTTGTAATGTTTATCAATTTTTTTTTGTTTAAATAAATTTCGGCATTGAAAACAGGGCGTAACACTACCAAATTCATAAAAAATTACAATAAGAGAACCGTTTTCTTTTAAAATTTTAAAACAATTCGAAAGCATTCTAGTCATACTCTGTTCTACGTGAACAGAGCAACAATTTTTATTGTTGCTTTGACAGGGTGCTATTGTCGTTTCTAAATGCCACTGTGTAGGGCCGAGTCATTTACATGTGGAATATCAAAATATTGCCTAATTGGTAGATCTTGCTAAATATAATTATCAAATAACAAATATAGGTTGCTTTTGCATGTATTAATAATTATAATCAATATTTTATAACATTTTTACATTAACATAGAAGTAAATTGGAAGTTTATAGTTTAATATCTGTCCTAACGACACACTGGACTATAGGAATGCACGGATCCAGTCTTGGTCTGTTCTGTCGAATCTCCTATAGTACATATCTACTGGCGATCGAAGAGAAGACACCGGAACTTCTGTTCTGTCTATGTCTTAGCTTAACTAGAACCAGGTTCATGGTATTGGGCGCTCAAATGTTTAACATTACCAGCAATATTTCCTACATAAATACTATTACAGGAAATGTATAAACAAAACAGCTTTGTTAGTTAATTGAGGAGGATTTGTTCCTATTTCCACTTCACCTACCTAACTATCTTCACATTATACTTGCCAATACTAAAAGAAGTGAATAGAGAGTTAAGGATTCAGACTCTCAAGACATATGTGCGGTTCAATAGTTAGTCAATATAGTTAGCACAATATGTGGTGCTTTATATAATAATAATTTGTCAATATAGTAAATCCCGAAAAAAGTGAATTAATGCATTTGCTTTACTGGCGGATCAAAACAATATACGAATAAATGGAGATCTTATCGAGCTATCCAATGTACAAGGTGAGATGAAAAAACTGCAACAAAGTAAAACGCCATAATTTTTTCATTTTTTTTAAATTTTATTGAATGAAAGCAAAAAATGTCGGAAATAACATCAAATTTGAGAATCGGTTTAGATTTGTTCGAATTGGCCCCCTTTGGCACGAACTATGGCCTTCAAACGGCCAATGAAACCATCACACGCTGCCCGAAAGTGGCTCTGCGGTATTTTGTCCCATTCTCAGCGAAGCGCTTGCTTGAGATGATCGACACTTTGGTAGTTTTTAGTGCCAACCTTGCTTTCCAAAATACCCCAGGCACAATAGTCCAACGGATTGGCATCCGGAGATTTTGGTGGCCATTGTGCGGTGGAAATGAAGCGAGGAACCTCATTTCTTAACCATTCTTGGATGGCGCGTGCTGAGTGCGATGGTGCTGAGTCCTGTTGGAATGTCCAAGGTCTGCGGCCGAAATGTTTGCGTGCCCAGGGCTTCAGAACTCCCTCCAAAATATTTTCGCGATAGATTTGCGCATTTAATTTGACACCACGGTCGATGAATACGAGCGGCGAGCGACCATCGGCTGTTATGGCGGCCCACACCATCACCATGGCCGGCTTTTGAGTTGTGATGGCCAACCGAAGTTGCAAATTTTCAGCTGACCTCTCTGGCAAGTAAACACGATCATTTTGTTTGTTTACAAACTGCTGGATAACGAATGGTTTCTCATCGGAGAAAACCAAATTCGGCAGTTCACCACTTTCGGCCAAGCGAAACAACTCTTTAGCTTTTTCGAGTCTAACTTTTTTTTGCGCATCAGTAAGATCTTGCACTTTTTGGAACTTGAATGGCTTTAGTCCAAGCTCATTTTTCAATATTTGCCGAATGGCATATTGCGATATGTTCAGCTCACGAGCCATTTTTCGTCCACTGCGACGCGGATTTCGTTCAATTCGCTTTTTCACTTTTCGAACCATTTCTGCCGATGTTGCTGTTTTTTTTCGTCCACTTCCTTGACGTCGGGCTACGCTACCAGTATCATGGTAACGAGCGATGGTACGAGACACAAAACATTTATTCACTTTTAAATGCTGGGGGGCTCTAACGATAGCCACTTGTGGTTTTCCAGCCAAATGCAAAGCAATCACACTATCACGCTTGAATTCCATCACAAATAACTTTTTTTCTGAAAAATAATGAGCTGTCACTAGAATAAATCTGACAGCTGTGGGACGAGCGGTTTAGAAATGACAGCAGTCTGAAGTTGGTTGCAGTTTTTTCATCTCACCTTGTATATAGTAGAATGTTGCATAATTAAATATTTTTAAAAACGAATAAAAAACTTTCAATTTTTTTATCAAATTTTATCATTGACAATTTCTATAATATTATATTTAATATTTTATAATATGCCAAGTCATTTAGAAAAAACTTCGACATTGTTTTTAGGTGATTTTCTTTAACACTTCAAATTCTTAAAAAATAAAGTCTTCCAATGGATACGTAGTCAGGGAAGAAGGGAAGGGTGATAATGCTCGAAGCATCGTCCTTTTATGAAGGACTTTATTTATGTATGCTTATATTTATTATTAACACATCATAGCTGTTTAATAAAACAATTTTCTTTTTAAATTATCGAAATAACTTAAATAACGATAATATCCAATGCAAGCAATCAGCGTCAAAAGCTGGCGAGTCTCGACAAATGACTTGATTGCCTGGATTGACAGCAAAAAAAGTAATGACTAATATAAGCTTTATTTAAATCAATTTTCAAGTCCTAAAATTTTTGTTCAAAAATAAACCGACGGTCAATTACTT
>NC_051846.1:232210021-232212702 GCF_002237135.1 Teleopsis dalmanni | reverse complement strand
GTCTGACGTATTGGTATTGGATCGTATTTTTCTATAGAATTGCTTTTCGTTGTTGTTAAAGAGTCTATTGTTTTCTCGTCTTTGATTCGACAACTTGTATTTACGCTGTCTCGCTACTTGTACACATTGTTTCTGTTTTATAGTGTCTCTTGTGTTAATAATATTCGTGTGATTTGTTTCGTAGCGTGTGTGAAGATTGTATGTTTTTAATATCGTATTGATCCTGTTTTTAAGTCTTCTTGTAGGATTACCTTCAATGTACTTATTTATTCTTTCTAAGTCTCCTCTTAAATGATCAATTTTAATTTGTATTCTTCGTAGCGTATTACTTTTATTTCCATAAATTGCAGCTCTTCGTGGTCCATCTCTGGGTTGTCCTATCTTGCATCCCATTGTAGTAGCAATTGTTATAGCTGATACATATACAATAGTATGTAATTCTGCAAATTGCTCACATTGTTCAGTTTTGTCAGGATCGCATCATTGTTAAGTGTTTCAATAAGAAAACTTAGCTTCTTACTAGTATTAATTTTCGGAATGCGTGGCCTTAAAAGAGGGTTAAGGTTACTGTAAATGTCAAATTGTTGTTCAAAAATCTCATTTAAGCTATGCTGATTACTTCTAAGTCTCATTTGTTCATTACTTACATCTTCCTGCTGATCCGTGGTTTCATCGACATCAATTAAATTTACATTTAAAGCAGGAGGTGGTTGTTCATTTTCCACTTCTATCGTATTTACATTATTACGTGTTCCTGGTACATGTACGTTTGTAGAAGTATTAGTTGATTCAAATTGCACTTGCTCATTTTCTGCAGTTTCTGTCGATTGATCATTACTTACTTCGGCAACCGATTCTTTGATAGCGTTTCGTCTTGATTCTGGTATAAGATTGTTTCTATGAATAACCCGTACTTGATCTGCTAGTCGCTGTTCGGATACATTATAGTCCGGATGGTGTCCAACGAATATTGTATGTAGTGTAGTTCGATATGCTGTCATATCTCTTTCATTGTTTGTAGCTATATAGTAGGCGCGTAATAAATCTTCATTTATAGTATTAGTCCATTTTCTGCGCTGTCGTGGTCTGCCAGCCACGGTGAGAGCTATATCGGAATGTATATGCTGTTCACCGGACTGCAAAGGTGTTCTATTTCTGTTGTTCTGTGGCATACTTGTCGAACAGGACCCAGGTACCAAATCCTGCACGCGAGAGTTATGCGATCCCGACGCGGTGGGGTTATCCGATCTCCCCAGATTTACATTATTTTGTGACTGCATTGTGTACTATTTGTTCACACCTCGTAGTACACGGGGTGGTATTTTATACCTACTACCAGGTATATCGTCCAGCCGCTCCTAACATGGAGTCAGACACTGACCTAAAAGCCGCCCATTCTGAGTCAGTCGCTTTAGGTTTTTTATTTAAATCCCAGCCGCACTAAATAGCGAAAACAGACGTTGAGATAGAAGGGTTTTAGAGATTTTGGGGGAGACACTTATTCAAAGGCGGTGTCAGCTCGCCTTGTCGAGGTTGGATTCGAATCTTGTGATCTTTTCTTGGAGATAAAAGAGCCCCTTCGTTTACCCCAATCACATCCATAGACAGCCTCCGCTCATTGTCCGGGACTGCTTATTTAATTTTCATCTTATTCGCAGCTAACCATCATATCTGATGGCCATTCCATTATCCGCAACCTATGGACCCGTCCGCTTGCCTGAGCTCGGCATCCCACGGTACCTTCCAATTCCGTGGGGCGGATTATTATTATTATTATTATTATTATTATTATTATTATTATTATTATTATTATTATTATTATTATTATTATTATTATTTTATTATTATTATTATTATTATTGTTATTATTATTATTATTTTTTATTATTATTTTTATTTTATTATTTTTTATTATTATTGTTATTATTTTTTATTATTATTATTATTATTTATTATTATTATTTTTTATTATTATTTTATTTTTATTATTTATTATTATTGTTATTATATTTTATTATTGTTATTATTATTTTATTATTATTATTATTATTGTTGTTTTTTATTATTTTATTATTATTTTTTTTATTATTATTATTATTATTTTATTATTATTTTTTATTATTGTTATTTTTTATTATTATTTATTATATTTGTTTATTATTATTATTTATTTTTTTATTATTATTATTTTATTATAATTATTATCATTTTATTATTATTATTATTACTGTTATATTATTATAATATTATTATTTTTATTTTATTATCATTATATTGTTATTATTATAATTATTTTTTTTTATTGTTATTATTAAATTTATTCATACAGCGTTTAAAAAAATTATATAACTTTTCTAAAAATCTATTTTGACAAGAACATATTTGTTGTGTGTCAGATTAGCACACGAAAAGTATCTATACGAACATAAAAACTAAAACATAATATAAAAAGTATCTATAAGAACATATAAACTTAAACATAACCTTCTTATATGATTACCGTAGACATATCCTTTCGACTAAACACTCCATGAAATATTCAAATAAGAATAAGTTATATATGTATGTTATACGTATACTCATATATATGTTACTATAATGCAAACATATCCTACCCAAGAAATAAAAGCCAATTTCTTTCACTTTATATATCTCAACCAATTTTCAACAAATTGTTCCGC
>NC_051846.1:232203076-232209921 GCF_002237135.1 Teleopsis dalmanni | reverse complement strand
ATATAACCAACAACAAATGCCTGTAACAGAGTTCAATGCATTCGTGAATATGCTGCAAAAGTTGTTTTTGTTAATATCTTTATTGTTTGCTACTCGATTTTGATAATTCTTACATCAATTCATATTAGAAAAATATAAACAATTTAAAAAAATACCGTGCAACATTGTACTACTTTTTATTTTTGTTTCTAATATATATTGAAAAATGTTCGATATGGCGGTATATGTTAGCAGTTTACAGACGAAAATCTTTCTTTTTTATATGCAATATATTTTTGAATTTAATTTAACATATTGCTATTTAAAATATTATTATTATATAAATTAAATTTTATAATCATCCCCTTACCACAGAATACAACCACCTATAAATACTTTTAACAGAGTTCTTTAATAAACTTTACAGTGGTGGTGAATTTTTAGCCTTGTACAGGTTTTCACCTTATTATGTTATTAGAATGGTGTTAGTTAACATACATTTCTTTCGTAAAAAATTCGTTTTTTTAAACATATATAATTAAAAAACGTTCTACTCGATTTTTGTGAAATTAGTTTTGTTTGAAAGAGTGATCAATTTAGTTTTAGGAACTTTAAGCGTGCAGGTTGTACCTCCTTCGAAATTTAAATAAAATGCACTTATATCGGAACATGTGCAAAATTTATGCTTATTTTAATAATATTTTGATGTTTTAGTTGAGATATTGAAATGATTCTTATTTATCCGGTTTTGTGAAAGTTTTTTTTATACTTTTGCGTTTTACATTTTTTAAAAAGCTTGAAAATTGACGAGTTTGGAAATTTGACTTTGACATCAAATTTCTCAAAATTGGTCTACTCGATTTTTATGATTTTTTTTGCTGTTGATAGCCTGATTAATTCTCTATTAGATGTATTTCCGTGCAACATTGTACCTGTTCTAGATTTTTCTAAAAATAAATTTTTTCAAAAAAAGTCGATTTTGGTCAATTTTTATTTTCCCTATAATTTGAAAAATACGCATCGTATCTCAAATTGGTAAATGCCAATCGAAAGATCTTTCAAAACTCTATAAGAATAATGCCTTTTGTTTTAGTTTAATTCCATATATTAACGAAAATATAATTTTTTAAAAATTTTTTAAAAATACAGCCCTGCATTTTCCAGCAACGTTGCTAACTTGGCGCTGGTTGCTAACTAGGCGCTGGTGGCCCTTACTATGATTGTTGAAAATATTGACAGCTACATATCTATCAAGTTTTTGTATATATATATATCAATTTTTATTAATTTCAAACCATAAAATTTCAAATTAAAATAAGTTTTGTGAAATACTTTACAATAATAAAAATTAGTTGTTTTACCTAATTAGACTAAAGTAGCAATAATAGAGAGAAAAACACATAAAATTTTATTGCTTTGTCGAGTTACCGATTTTTATATTTATCGGTGCTGTCTGTTTTGTTCTCACTTCGTTTTTTTCAACGTGATATAAATACAGGTATTTTGTATCAAAAACGTTGAAATCAAACAATTATTTAAAATATTTATAAAATGTCTATTATTGAAATAAATGGTAGCGTTTTAGAGGGTGGCGGACAGATACTTCGCAATGCACTCAGTTTAAGTTGTATATTACGTCGCCCTGTGCATATTACGAATATACGCGCAAATCGACCTAAACCAGGTCTTTCCAATCAGCATCTCCACGGGCTTAATTTATTAGCAGCAATTACTAAAGCTAATGTGATTGGTAATTTTCTTGGATCGACTGATGTAAAATTTTATCCTGGTGATATACAATCTGGTCAGTACCAAGTGGACACTCAAACAGCTGCTAGTATATCTTTAATATTGCAGGCGGTAGTGCCCGTTTTAATATTTGGAAGCAGTACTACGCAATTGACAATTAAAGGTGGTACGAACGTTGCTATGGCGCCTCAGGTAGATTTCATAACTGAAATATTACGCCCTAATATGGAATATTTTGGTATAAGTTACGATTTCGATTTAATAAAACGCGGTTATTATCCTCGTGGTGGAGGTTGGTGCAATGTAACAATACCGTGTATTCGGCATATAAAAGCGACTAATTTAACGCAATTTGGTAAAGTAGAAAAAATTAGCGGTTGGTGTTACGTTGCTGGACGTCTTCCTCATCGATTGGCTGTCGACATTAAAACTGGAGCGGAACGTATATTAAATGACTTACAGATGTGCAAATATATAGATATTGAGGCATATAAAGAACATCCAGATATAACAACAGAAAATGGTGCAGGTGTTGTTTTAAAAGTTGAAACATCTAGCGGTTGTGTACTTGGTGCTTCGGCGTTAGGAGAAAAGAAAATCGATGGACAAGTTTTAGGCATGACAGCTGGTTCTGAACTCCAAAATTATATTTTAAAACATACATGTGTTGATCAATATGTACAAGATCAGTTAATTATATATATGGCACTCGCTGATGGCATATCTGAAATACTGACTTGCTGCATAACAAACCACACACAAACTGCCATATACATCATGGAATTGATGCTTAACATAAAATTTAAAATAACTAAAATTAGTGATAGTCATGTTATAATATCTTGTAAAGGTATTGGACATCGAAATCAATATATTTGAAAACAAACAAATAATTAAAATTCTTAAATCCTTTTAAAAACAGTTAAAAAGTGTTGCCCTTTATTTCTTACAACTTTTGCGCCTTCTTCACTGCTTTGGTACAATTTTGGTGTAAGAGGATCAGAAGCCTATAATATAACAAGATAAATTATTACAAGCTACAAAATGTACGAAAATAACATATTTTCTTACGATTTCTTTTTCTCCAACTTTTTCGTATAATGGATGCCTTTCTAAATGATATAGAATCCAAGAATACAAATCTTCTACGTCAGTCATAATATATACCATACCCTGAAAATAAACTTTGTAGCATAAATAGTTATTAGTATCTCATATCCTTACTCCCGCTTTTAATACATAAGCATACTCTGACAATAATGCTTGGTTAATTATACGCCATTTGTGTTTCGCTCTTTTAAAATGTGGATCTGGATATAAAAAGAATATTTTTTCTAACTGACCCTTATAGAAAAAATTTGGTAGATACTTCATAGCATTTGTTCTAATACACGCTATATTTGTATAGGCGTTAGGATGTATTTCGCGAAGTGCAGTAATACGATCCATGACATAATCTGAAACCTTAACACGAATTTCTAAGCCAATGGAATAAACTGAAGGATACATTTCACCCAGTGTAACCAAAAATCCACCATAACCGCAACCAATGTCAGCAAATTTCACCTCTTCGTTTGATGAAATATGTGGATATAAAGTAGACCAATTAAAATCACTTGGATGTGCGGGACTAATAAAAATACGTACATATATTAAACATCTAATCAACTATAATTAAATATTTTTATTACTATGTAAAAGAGTGGTCCGCTATTGGATTAGAATGAGCGCGCTGACGATAATACCGCTTTTGTGGTAAACCGGAACTTAATGCTTTTTCTTCTACCGCCTTCATTACACTTAATGTTTATGCTAGTTTTATATGCCGATTCAATTTATTATTAATCTATGCAGTTATATAGCTTTCATCTGTTGCAGGACAATTTTATAAATTTTAACAACGTTGCCACTTATCTGAACTTCGAAAGTTAACAATTTAAAATATATTCTTGAACACATACTTTTTATTATATATAAAATCTATAACTTTTCTATATATTTTTAATGGATATTATAATTTTTTTATTACGGAATTAATTTTCATATTTGATAGAACTTTCACAATATTTCTGTTTTTTTGAATGATATATTTGCAGTATTTTTTTATTAGTGATACTTGCAGTACCTTAAACTTTTATAATGTAGGTATATTACTTTGTACAACGAAGCCTCATTTTTCACATTTAATAATTTTTCGAATTTTTTTTTTCATTTTTAATGACAGGTTTTAGCTGTATACCCTACAGATGCATATGATATTTTCAGGTAAACTCTCGTGTGAATCCAATATTATGAAGCTGTAGTGTTGTTAAGATTAACTCAACAACGAATTTATTTCCTTAATGAGAACGCAACTAAAACTTGAACTAATAGTTACATGCAAAAATTACAATCATACAATGAAATCTCAAACAATAAACATATTATTTCTGTTAGACATTTTACATATACATATATGTGTAAATTACATTTCTGAAATATTTAAATTTATTAACTTTAAATGATCAGGCAACTCCTACCAAGTGAGAATTAAAAATAAATAGAAATTTCTAACCACGCCGTTGGGATTTAAGCCATATGTTTGTTGAGTTATTTATCTAAATATTAAATTATGAACGAATTAGCAGAAGTCATATTTTCAAGTTGTGCCGATGGTGATCAAGTGTCCTGCAATGTGTGGGATTTTCGAAACGCGACAAATTTAATGACCTATAAGGGCGGCGGCACTTTACAAAAGCGTAGTCTATGTGTGCTTCGTTCGGAATATGTATTAGCCGCTAACAGCAGTAAGCCACTTTTGCATATTTGGCCTATTAATTCACAAGAACAAACAACACAAGTGCGTTTTGTTACACCAGGAATCGTTAATGCATTAGCAATTTCTTTAGATGGATTGTATTTAATTGCAGCTGTACAAGAAACAATTTATATATGGAATCTAACAAGCGGCCGCATGCTTAATATGATTTCAAAACATTATCAGCCTATAAAATCTTTATGTTTTACATCAGACGGTTCTCATTTCATATCTGCAGGCCAAGATGGTGCAATATTAGTGTGGAATTTAACACAAATTGTTTCAAAATTGGATGATAATCAAACTCCGCTGTATACTTTTACTGACCACGGTTTAGGAATTACTGATATATTCATTGGAATCGGAGGGATTCGATCTTTTATGTATTCTGTATCTCTAGATCGCACTTGTAAAATTTACGATCTATGCATCGGGAATCTATTGCTTAATGTAGTGTTTGCTGAAGCTTTATATTCAGTAGTAGCAAATTCTTTAGAAACTCGTGTTTATGTTGGTACAGGGGAAGGAAATATATATGAAATTAATATTGGTTCGGTGCCACGTACAAAGGTAAAGAGTAAAGTATATGTCATAATTTATTAATCAACTGTTAATTTCCATAAATAGGAATATCATATGGAGGTTGAGAAAAATGCTAACTTTAGTGGTCATACGCCGAATACATCTGTAGACTGCCTCGTTTTATCAATCGATGGACAAACTCTTCTCTCTGGGGGACAAGATAAACTTGTTTATATATGGCATATATCAAGTAAACAGCTTATAAGAACGATACAAAACAAAGGTTCTATAATGAATATTAAAATTCAATTAACAAATGTTAACACATTTCAATCCGAAAATAAACAAAGGAATTTGTTTAATGGAAATCTTCAAAGAATAATGGAATCAACAGAAGTTGATGAACACGAAAGTGTTGAGGTACTTGTTACACAACCGAACATCGAAGACACATATGAAAAAGAGCAATCTGTAGATGCCGATTTAAGCTGTTTACATTTTAATGTAAAGGATGATTCCGCACAGAATATTACCGAACTTAGAGCTGAAATACAGCGTCTTAAAAAGATTAATAAAAGTCTATTTCTTGAAAGTGCTTTACATATACTAAACGTGAAAAAATAAAAAAGTATCGTATTATTTCAAAAAGTTTGGCATTACATTTTATTCTGATTTTTGTGTATTCTTGTCAGCGTTTTCTATTTCGGTTTGTATCTCCTTCCTGATTTCTCTGTTGGAATGTAAAAGTTCTTTCAGCTGTTTAATTATGTTATCTGTCTTCTGTTCAAAGAAATCCAGAGCGGTGCTCAGTTCATCAAGGCTTTCATTTAGGTCTTGCATTTCTACCATATTATATGTTAATTTAAAATTTAAGTGGACTTAATAAAAACTGATTTGTCTTACCTTGCAACTCTGTAGCATCTTGGACTTCTGTTGGATTTGTTTCTGGATCATTATTTTTAGGAGACATTTTTTAATATCATTAGATCAGCTGACTTGTTTTTTCTTCCTATTTCATTGATGAATCTGTATATGTGTTTATAGTTATTACCATATTAAAAAAAATTATAGGTGAAAATTAAACTTGCAATGTTTCTTTCTTACTGTGTTTACATTTGTGTGATATAATTTGAGGTCTGTTCCCGTAATTAAAAATTAAAATAAAGGTTTGTAAAAAAAGTGTTTAAAAGTACAATTTCTAAATATTTACTTGCTTAGCGAAAAATCATGACAAAAATTTTGTGCCCATTTATAAACTGCATTATAATTTGAGTTATTTGAAATTTTTGACAAACTTTTAAAATAATATAATATAGCTAATTATAATTAAAAAATGTGATATGTAATAGTTTACTGTGTTTAAAAATTAAAATTATACGTCAATTTCCTCTATAACGAAAGGAGTTTACGTAAAGATAATTGTAAACTTTTTAAATAAGAATATAATAAATCACATGATGTTATTCCTGCTGTTAAATTTTTTTTAAATGAATAAATTATGCATATAATATAAAGGATTAGATTTGAACTGCAGTTTTTCAATTTTACTTGGACAAGTTTGTCATGTAAAATTCAACTAAATTTTTAAAGATCATGAAACGACAGTTCAGTTCAGCATCAAAAACCGTTTTTTGTTATTAGTTTTTAGGTACGAGAGCAGCAAATATAAAAAAATCGATTAAACTTTCGCTGGAACTCAATTAAAAGCACGTACTGGAGCACGTACGTTTATTAATATAAATAGATAATGGACTATATTGCTGCTTATCCATCGAGATAAGTACAATAGTCTAAACAT
>NC_051846.1:232195460-232202976 GCF_002237135.1 Teleopsis dalmanni | reverse complement strand
TTATATTGTAAAATTAAAAAATACTTTATAATATGCACATGATAAAATGTTTATATTTCAATATATGAATTAATTTTTTTTTATCAGGTTATTCGAATCTAAAAAATACTTATAAAAAGAGTTATTAATAAACCATAGTTAATGTTTATATTAAAATAATATTATATAAGCCTTATAAGTAATTATATCACTTTTTATTGGATTAATTAATTTTTTTATTTCACGTCACATAATATAAGTTTTTTATATCATAAATACTCTTACTATGTGTATTACATATTATCTTAGACAATTATTTTAAATTGCAAATATTTTTTTATTTATAATTTTATCACAGTTTATTTTAATTAATTGTAATTTTAATATTGAACTTTGAAACTGAAATATTTCTATGTACTTAGAATTAATTTAAATCAAATAGATTGCCCTTTAAAATAAAAGCTTTTTATAGAGATTATAATTGTTAAGTCATGTCGAGAATAAAGGTCAATAATGACAATCAAGTAAAAATGTTAATTTTTACACAATATATGTTAAATAATTTAAAAAGTCGTTAAGTAGTACTTCCTTAAAGAATTTTGAAGTGAATTAAATAACATCAACAAATATATATCTTATAGTATATATCTTTTTTTACATTTGTATTTAGTATTTAATAGACAAATTCTAAATAAAATAAATCAATAGATAATTAAATAATGCTCCCAATAAGTTCATCAAATCCGAAACCAGTTGCAGTGTACCCCCCTATGGTTATGGTCTGTTCTGACAGAATCTCCCACATTACACAAACTTAAATGCATAATTTAGAGACCAGCTGTTACAATTATGATGGTTGCAGAATGAAGAATAGTCATAACAAAGATTTTTGTAAGAAGATCAAAGAACAATAAAACAGTACACTGAAAATCTAAAGAACTGTAAAGAAGTTATAAGCTAAAACATTGCTTTCATCTAGAATGATCTTAACTACTCTATTTCAGTACAGCAAGAAAATTTTGCTTATTAACTACATGATAGAAAGTAGTGAAAACAACTGAACCTTACAATGCAACAATATTGGATCAAAATATTAGAACGAAACATGTTCCCATTTTTACGAAAATGTTTTTTGTTTCCAAGACAACACATCATTTTACACTTTAACAGGTAACATGACCAAAATTGTTAATTAAACTTTGAGTCTGAAACTCTTTGTTCATCAGAAGAGACATTCAGAAGAGCTAGATCAGGATGTGGGTTAAAGGTTGAAGTAAATAGTGACTATTTTTGTTTTTGAAAAAACTTTTATTAAAGAAAGCGATCATATTTGTTGTTAAAACAAATATTTCGAAAACCTTGACACAATATTCTATAATTAGTATTCACCTTTCTACTTCCAAAAAAACTTTCTACTTCAGAAATAAAAAAAGTTGCCGGGACTAAATCTGTTAAAAAAAAGGATGGACAATCAATTTGCAAAGAAATTGGTGTATATTAATCATAAAATATTTCGAAGACCTCGACACAATATTCTATGATTAATATTCACCAATTTCTTTACAAATTGATTGTCATTCCCTTTTTTAACAGATTTAGTACCGGCAACTTTTTGTATTTCTGAAGTAGAAAGTTTTTTTGGAATAGTAAAAATTGTTATTAAATGAAGAGTTGACATCCGTATTTAAAATGGATATTTTGACGATCAGCACAAATTACAGTATTACAAGGAGTTGAAGAAGTTTGAGCATTGTAGACAAAACTTTATAAATCCTTTAGAAAAATAAAAAATAAGCAACAGTAAAAAATTTAGGAACGTTTTTTTTTTATATTGGGGGCACAACTTTTTAACCACTATCGTGTATAGGTTAGGTAAGGTTATATAGTCGAACCCTAGGGGATCCACTTAGGATCGTTGGCCTATTGTGTTACTGTATAAATAAGAGAACTCAGGGTTTAAAACTACCTAGAACATTTGGCGAAGCTACTATCGTGTATAAGTATGTTTATTTTTATTTTTGCACTTTTATTCACTATCTTGTTTATAAACACTGAAGGTTTTTTTTTAAATTTTAATTTGCACTATGAATTTCTTTTAAAGAAATTTTCTACTACAGTTGAGAGGTTAAGTATAGTAGTCAACTATAACAACAAAAAGTCTTTTTATATTACTTCAATTAATTGTATATTTGATTGACTATATAGCTGTTTTACAGCCAAATACCCATCATCAGTGGTCTTGGAAATTATTCCTTATATTTAATTATTCGTAAATAATTTTTTTGAGACTGCAAGTACCAAGTAGACAATTGTAGTAGACAATTTTAATTTAAACAAGACTTCATAAAATGCTATCTTATTAAAAAAAAAAAAATTCATGAAATATCTATTAAATAATAGATATATATTTTATTTAATATATATAGCATAAAAATAAATGAAAAGAGATATCAATGTGATGAAACCATACGGGTTTCCATTTATCTCAACTGTTTTTTACGACAATTAAAAAATTTTTCTGAAAAACTTTCTCACTGCAAATTCTGACAAATTTCTACTGTCAGCAATCGCACATCCATCCATATTTGAATCTAGGTAAATGTGTTTTTTTTAATACCGAAGTCGTTTATGCAACAAGCACTATCGGTGCAATTTATCTATGAGTATTTACGGCCGTATAGAAGTCACAGTTTACAAGTTGCTAACTGCAACTTATGCCAACAACAAGTGGTGTCTGACTGACCCACATAATTTTCCAGACCTAACGTTAGCAAAAAAATTTTATAGTACAATTTAAAATAGAGAAAAAAAAAACAAATCACAAAAAAAAAACCAAATAAATTTGAAGTGCTATTGCTGCATTCCAGTTGCACTGTTGCACTGATGCACTGAGAAAACTCAAATAAAATATCTAAAAAATAACCAGAAAGCGAGAAACTCTAAGCCAGTGTGGTGCGGACAAATGCTGCTGTTGCTCTTCGTTAGCAGCAATTGCAGCAAATGTTGTTATTTCTATTAATGCCATAAAAGCGGTTTCCAATAAGATTAATAAAATTTGAGATTTAACAAGAAAATAGTTTAAAAAAAATTCATACCAAAAACAAAAACCAAAATAAAAAATGTTGCTGCCACGTTTTTGCATAGTTGCTCACCTTAAAAGAACGTTTGCTAGCAACTGGCAAGAAGATGAAGATGCATCGTGGCATTTGGGGGAATTTGCTAATCGTTTTTTGCTCGTAGTATTTATTGCAAATTGAAGTATTTTTCAAGAAACCACATAATTAATGCATTTTTTTATTAACTGATTTTAATGCTTTGAAATACTTTTAAATACTATTAAAACGATTTTTTTTCTTATTCGTGTAACTACATGGTAAAAGGTCTTTTTACTGTGAACATCTGGGTCAGTTGGAAAACATGTTTCACTAACGACAACAGGAGCAACAGCTTCAAGTTTTCATAGCTGTATCTGATAATAATTTTTATAATATTTTTATATTTAAAGTTTAATTACGTGGGTATTTTGAGTATAGTACTAAATATTAAAATTCAAAGATATGTAGATAATTAAAGTGCTTTCCTAAGATTTAGTTAAACTTTTAAGAGAAGTGAAATTATATAACCCCAAGCAAATGAAGTAGCATGATATCAATATATTTTTATTTTATTTTTTCGCCTTCTTTTAAAAGCAAAGTTTTTATTAAATATGCTGAAAGCCACTATAATTAACACAAAATGTACTTTATAGTATGTATATCTTTTATATAAATCAATATATCTATACAATATTGATATTTTTAAGACTTCTACTCGGACACATCAATTGTTGCTTATAATACACTTAAACATGTCATCAGAGGGTAGCTATACTAACTTTTCTTTCCATTATAACTCCGTGTGCTCTTCTAGTTAAACTAGTCTATCTTTCATATGCAGATAAGCGGAAACAATAAATTCAACTTAACTATCTCTGCCAGCCTACTGAATAACTTATCTTACAGATATTAAAAGCTCTTTTTCTGTAGTCCTGCATGATGGCATAGAAAATGCTAAGACGATTTCTTCTTATGATAACAACTCTCAGAGAGTATGTTTGACAGAAAATACAACTGTTTTTGTATCAATATAATAACATAATGTCCCGTTAGTACTCAAATTAGCACACAAACTGCAGGTTTATTTTTAAGATCCCAGAAATCTATTTTATCTATATTAGTTCTTATATGTAATCGAAGACATTTAGTTCAAGCAACCGCAAAGCCTTCTTTATTAGTTTTGTAGGCATTTATCACAGGAATGATGAATTCATCTACGCTTTTAAACACTTCATTTATTGTAGTTTTTTATTAAACTGTCGATCCCATTTATATCTATTTAAAACCCTCTTTTGGTCACCTAATCTACTAATTTGTTTCTTTTTTTCAAAATCCACATATCCAGGAAAGAAATGTGAACTTGTGATGCTCAATGTTCAGTAGTGAAGGCGCAACTTTTCATTAAAATATTTGATTTCACCAATCGGTATGTAATTGCATTCATTGCTGTCTAACTGTGTGCAGAATAATTATATTTAAAGGTGCTTACTTACCCTTATACTAGCCCAACTTCAACTGCGTATCTGTCAGCTTGAAAAACGCTACAAGTATCAGGTAGACAGCGTGTGTACATAGAGGCAATGTCTTTCGAATAGATATCTATCTCCGTCTTCGAACTATCAGAGGTGGCTACATAGTAATATATCACAAATATCAACTCTTAGCTTTCCTAAATAATAGCTGACAATATATTATAAATAAAAGATAAGATTATAGATTAGAAAATAAGTAAGAGTACTAGTATTAAAACATAAAAGTTTCAGTTTCAGAAGTTTTTATAGCGGTAAGAGATGATATGTTATATATAAACGTTTTTTGAGAAGCAGTTAAGTAGTGCTGAAATACCCCAGTTTAGAAAAACAAAACTCTATCATAAAACTGAAAATAACATTAACATAAGACTAAAGTTTCTAAGAGAACTTATTAGAGAAGCTATTATACCAATAAGGCACATTCAAAAAAAATATTATATAAATTAAAAAGAAAGTAGTATCATTAAGAGAAGTACAAGAAAGCACACTACTATAGAATTCTTTATATCAAAAAATGTGTTATTTTAAAACATGTTTTAGGCACAATTTTATCAACTATTTAATAGAAAATAAAAATAAAATATTTCTGTAATTTATTATTTTTTAAATAAAAATTCTATCTATCTAACAGTAGTGCAATAAAAGAAAATTTTTAAAGTTAATTTATTATTGCTTTCTAATAACTTCATTAATAATAATTTCATTTTTTTTTTGTAATTGTTAAAAACTTATTTTCTTTTCATTTTGGCTAATAAAACAAAAACAAGTCAACAAAACAAAATTTAAAAAATGTGTTTGTAAAAGACTGTAAATAAAGAACAAAAGACTTAAGCAACAAACGTGAGTTTCTATTGCACTGTTAAAAAAAGAATCTGTAAATCTTTTTATTTATCTATTCTAAATATAAATAATAATAAAACAGTATAAACATGAAAATTAAAAGAATTTTAATATATTTATCTATTCTTAATATAGCTAATAATAAAACAGTTTAAACTTGAAAATAAAAGGTATTTTAATATATAGAACTACAATAAATAAATATATATAGCCTAGTCATTAATGACATATTTTTTTGTCTGACCTATAGTTGGGGCTATGGGTCAACTAAATACTTCTGTTTCATTTCTATAAACTTTTTTTTATCTATTGTGGCCTTTTCATATAAAATCCCAGAATTTACATAAATCTTATATGTTCAACTATACTTTCTTTAGAAATTTCTTTTAAGATAAAACTATAAAAACGCCAAGAGCTATTTCTTTTTGCTTTTCATTTAGTTAATAGAGTTAATGACTTGAAAACAAGTTTGAAGCTTCAAAAAAACTTTTTGTTTTTAAATAAAATATAATATAAAGAAGCAGTAGAACTTTCACCTATTTTTGCATTTTGTCATATTTGCATATTTATTAATTATTATTTTTTATTTCTTAAGCATTAAATGATAAAACCAATAATAAGGTTAATATGTCATTTTAGCGTTAATGAGTATTAAACAAATATATAAATAGTCATTCTTTTTTTGTTAAGCATAACTGATATTATCATGTTAATAAATTTGTTAATAAAATTTATTTTTTTTCTTTTTTTAGGTATGTTATGATGGACAGTGTAAACAAAATTATTAATAAATGTTTAAGGAAAAAAGGTTTGAATTTTTATGCCTATTGAGAAATATTCTAACTTTAACATATTTTTTTTGTGAAAAACATTTATTTTTTTAATGTGATTCCAACATGAACAATAATATAAAAGAAGAATTTTTCCATCAAAAATTGACATTAAGATTTATTGTTAAGAAACCTAAATTGTGTTACCTTATTGAGTTGTTTACTGAGGTACCGCAAAGTTATCGCGCTATTTACCCAATTTATTTGACTTACTTCTTTAAATTTCATTGCAAAAAAATTTTTTTTTTATTTTCAAGTGAACTCATTTACAAATGTATATCAATTATTATATATAAAATAAATTTTTATATCTTTTTTATATTTTTTAGTCGTGCTTTTAAACCTTTCTTTTAAATTGAAAATTTTTACTCACACCACAAATGTTATTTTATGAACATTTATTGATTTATTTTGTTTCCTATTATATTCTGCTAAGGTCTTAAACTAAATTTTTACAATTGATGACTTTTCATTCAATGAAAAAATTCAACTTGAAAGATAACAAAAGTTAGTGGACCATTTTTTGTTGGTCGTATATAAAATTGTTATAGCAGAAATAATTTCAAATAATTTTTTATAATTTTTGTAGTTTATTAGAACAATTTAAGCTGGTATTAACTATATCCTACACTTACTGTGCTAGTAATTTCCTAACATATGGCATATATTCTTCTTATGTTAAAGCTATGTGAGCCAGTACACTTGAGCACTTTTACTCTTTCTTAACTCGAGATATTTTCAAAATCCCTCTTTACGCCTTGACTGAATTATTTTTTATCACTTCATCAGACTAAGCAATAATTGACCTCAAATCTGCATACCTCCCCGAGGAGCCTGTAACCATTCTGTTATTCGACAACGCGGTGTTGGTAAGTCTATCAGTCTTCGCAAATCTTTTCGGGGCTCTATCCTTTATGTATGTTTTGATGGGATCAATTTTGAGGTCCCTGAGAATGTCATTCGACCTAATGTACCATTGTACATTGAAAAGTCTTTTCAGAGCCTGACTTTGTGGAATTTCTAGCTGGCGAATAGTATTAATTTATATTTCACTCAAAACAAAAAACGCTTTAAAAAAATCATTTCTATGAATAAACAATTATTTAATGCTATGTTTCCTTTGTCAATCTTAAATAGAATTGTTAATCTAAATAGAACTACATTCTTTTCAAATTATGTATTAATAGTAAATTTGATTTTAACGTTAATATAACGGTAGTGACTATTTTATTTAATAAAA
>NC_051846.1:232186710-232195360 GCF_002237135.1 Teleopsis dalmanni | reverse complement strand
AACATGGCTAAAAACTTTTCTTCTTCACTTGTTCTTTTGTTCATTTTTTGATACTTTGGTACTTTGGTGGTTTTGGCTGTCTTGCGATACTTAAAAGGGCAAAAAATACGATATATTAACGAAAATATTATTTATTTATTTTTTTTTTTGAACAACATAATATATATTTGCAGATGATTTTGTAGTTGGTCAATGGTCAGCAAGTTCATGTGCTCATGTGTTCATGTGTTCATCTGAATATGCGAAGATTTTTTTCTACTGTTGCAATTCTCTAAGAAGCGCTGGCTGTTTAACTACGTGCCAATATAGGAACACATAAAAGTTTGCATCTAGGTTAAGTGTTGTGCATTTTCGGCTTCAGTCCAGTACATTAAGAAGAACAACAAAAATGGCAAAAGCAACCATTCCAAAGTAATAACAAACAAAAATTTTTGAAAGCTGCTTGTGAGTTACTAATTACAGGGTGCCAACGTAAGGAACGCTTTTAAGATATTTCCACGGAAAAATAAAATAAACCAAATTAAAATGAAAAATAAAATAAGAAACGCTTAAGAAATACTCACTTCATTAACGAATTTTTTAAGTGCTGCATAAAGCAACAACGTTATTGCGTTATTGTGTTATTGCTGCATTGTTTATAACGCAGATGCATTATAACTCTTGCTATGCAGTTCAACTATGCAACACTTGCCCACAACATAGACTCAAGCTCGGGTTCAGGCTCAGAGTCAGACTCGGTTGCATTCATTGTATTTAACTTGTAGAAAATTAATTTTCATATTAATTTTTGAGAAGCATTGAAATATAATTGATTTTAGGTCAATAAAAATTATCCAAAGAAATCGATTAAAAATTAAAAGAACAAAAGATTCATTGGCGCCAGTAGAAGGTTTCGCATAATTAACTTAATGAAAAATATGAAATATAAAACTAGAGGAGCGGGGAAAGAAACTAAACACAAAACCAAATCAAATCAAAAATGCGGCAAAGAACAAAGCCCAATAAAAAATTCCCTGGCCTATAGTGAAACTGTAACGAAAGCAACATAAACAGTTCGTCATAATATCGGTACCACCTACATACTTAAATATATTTAAAATATATATATTTTTATAAACATATATATGGTAATAATATATATGTATAAAGATACGAACGTGCACCTTTGATGAAGGAAAAGGCAAAAAAGGAGTTAATAAGTCAAATGAGTTTAGAAAAAATAAATTTACGGAATGAGAAAGAACACAGAAAATATCATTAACGTAGATTTAAAGTAATCGAAAGGATGAGAGATATACCGAGGAACTATATTTCATAACAAGGAAAAGGAAAAAACAAACAAAATGTATTGTTAATGCCGACATACTGTGGGAATTAGACACATAATATTTTAACATATAATATTACTGTTTACTAACATATTTAAAATTAAGTAAATCAGAACAATTTATATAAAAGATGAGCTAAAGGATAGAGTACTTTACGATTAAATATACATGTAGATATATATATATGCACTATGAAATTAGAACAATTAATATAATTAATATACAAAAGCATATAGTACTTAACGACTAAATATATGTATTTATTCGTTTACATATATATATAAACTTCATGAAGTTTATTAAAACTGCATAGATCTTCTTACTTGTATTAATGTCTATAATTTATACTCATGCAGTAGTTAGAAGTTAGATGATATAAAATTTTGTAACGGTACTATTTTTTGATGTATCTATGCTGATTCGCTGAAAAGTATTGACGAGTGTAGCAGGCAGGAAAACGAAAATTATAACATTTAACAACTTATGAAAATGGTACTAGAAGAATGTTAAGTTCCTGGACATCATGAAAACTAGAGTCATCAATGATGTGTATACATGGATAGGTTTATCAAACTTCCCTTATTGTACTAAAGTATCTTCAGTACCAATTATATAAGTATTTAAGTCGGATATTGAACATGGCTTTTAGTTCAAATATATGAGTATAATTATAATAACTTAAATTCAAACTAATTAATTAAGGATATTTTTAGCAGTGTAAACTATAATAATTTCTTCTAAATATACAAAATAAAATTTGAAATAAATTTATTAATTTATTGTCGAACTTTTGATTTTCTTACATGGGCATTTTTGAACTTAAGTGAATTTGTTAATATTACTTACTTACTTATATGACCATAACAACTCGTTACGCGGTTTCGGTCTGATGCAGCATATCTCCTCAGGCTCCCTTCCAGTGTGTACACTTTCTCTAATATTGTACATTAAGTGCGAATAGTGTTCCATCAACTTGATCACTCCACCGGAGACACAGCCTACCTCTAAGCTTTTTTTTGCCAACTACCGCTTCAAATAGCTTTTTCTTAGAAGTGTCGTCTTTAATTCTCACGATAAGATTGCTGGATGGTTATTTGCTAAACTATGTCAGTGCCGTAAAGCTTGTACCGCTTGTGATGCATTCTGATACGGTAGTTATTGTTAATTCATAAGAGACCAAAAATCTTACGGAGAATTTTTCTCTTAAAAATACTTAGTGCTGCTACATCCTTCTTAGATAGGGTCCATGCTTTTGTGCCACACAGAAGGACAGATAGTATGAGGGATCTATCGAGAGTAAATTTTATTTGTCGACAGAGAGTTCAAAATGCCAATTGGTTACTGAGCCCATAGTAATTTTATTTTACTGTAGTTAAATAAAGTAATGAATTTAAAAATAAATATTTTTTATTACTTTAAAAAAAAAATTAATTCCAATTGACTTAATTATTTAATTTCGAAATTCAATTTGTTTACTCCAAATTTGATCACATTCTGAATAATTAATGAAAATATTGATTAAGTTGTTGTCTACCTTAAATTACCTAAATTGACAATAATCATTAATCAATAAATACTTAAATATATTTAACCCTTTTTTGTTATTTGGTTGTAGGAAAACTCATTTAATAAATAAAAATGACAAAATAATTAAAATTGCCTCGTTTAAAGCTACTAAGCAGACGCGTATGTCATTAATAAATTTATTAATGAGACAGCTACAACAATAGTAACAACAACAACAGAAACAACAACATGAAAACAATTTTCATTACATGCTCGTACTAGCCAAAGCCAAAGCCAACAGCCAAGAGCAAAGCCTATGACAAAACGAGAAGCAAGCACGAGCACGAGTGGCAGCACAAACGACAACGTACACTGTACATCATTTTTATTATTGACAAATTAATTGTCACCTCTTAACAAAATGTTTTTATGGTCGTACAAATACGAGCAACTCGTAGACACACAAAATGCAAAAGCACTGTGCTGGGTCATTAAAACTTAAGTGGCCTTTAGACATCAACGCGCGTTGACAAACACACGAAGTCTTCTCTTGCCATTACACATTAAATTTACCAACAATTTTTTAAACACGCCTCCAGCAAACAATGCAAAATTTGTTCACTCATCAGTATTAAAGCAATCGCTGAAGTGTCAACAGCGGCTGCTATGCGTAATTCCCTTACGAAAAATGATGTTCTACATTTTATTTATAATTTTAATATATATATTTATATTTATTTTTATGATTTCAATTTATATATTTATTTATATATATATTATATATTTTATATAATTTAATTTTTTTTTTTTGATATATTTTAATAACAAATTTTCCGTAAATGCACAATGCAATTAATATTTAAAACAAAATTGTCATTGTAACTTAATGTTTGGTTATTTTTTTTTAGCCCAAGGTTATTAATATTTTGATTTTTCTTAATAACATGTTTTGGAAATTAAAAAATTTTACCTAGGTAGAAAATACAAATATTTAAAATAAAAGATACAATTCATTCATATTTGCAAAGGATCGCTTGCTAACGACATCATGCGTGCATTTAAACGATGTTTACGCTTCTACTCCTCAAAATAAATTAAATTTTGCATGCCGACCAAATCCGACTGTATATGCAAAAACACGAGCGTGGTTGAAGAAATATCAAAATTTTTTGATTTTCGTCAACACATTTCTTAAAATTTCAAATGTTACTATTACACAAACAAATTTCGCATTTCACAAAGTAGGAGAAAAGTAGGAGAAAAAATTCTCATGTGAGAGCGATTTTTTAGTATATTTGTTGTTTTATCTGGGGCGTGTTTAAAAAATTTTTAAAAAATTGTTTGTGTAATGGCAAGCGCGCGTTGACAACGAGCGTTGATGTCTAATGGGCCCTTTATACACTCACACTAACACTCACACAACTAAGGTAGCGAGCTCATTTTAATACAATTAAATGCAGAAAGTTCGGAGAACGGAAGTAACGAATATTGATTGTATTGACAATTTTGGGTAAGGGTTTCCTACTCCTTAATTCTTCGTGAGTTTCATAACAAAAAAGTCATTTTTATTACAAACATTAACACCAAGAAATTATGTGTAAAAATCGAACCGAACCCAGCGAGCCCATCAGAACGCACAAAGGCAAAATCACATAATTATGATTGCATTTTAAGTGTTCCTAGTTTGGGAAAGTATGTGTGGCAGTGTGTGTAGTTTGCTAAAAATCATTCAAGGTGAACATAGAGAAAGTGTGTTGCATGCGATAAACGCACATTTTTCAAAGGACGTGAAAAATTTGTTGTAAAAATCTAACACAAACACGTAAAAAATAGATTAACGTTTCTATTGTAAATGTTCCAGTGTTCTATGGAACAATAGAACACAATAGCAAAATACTATGTACCTTTAGCAGTTAGTTAGGACTAATTAAAATTGATATTGGAATTTCGAATTTAATTTTCTTACAGTATTTAGTCGTAAGGTAATCTACATAGTAAGAGTAAGAGTCATATTGGGTCATAACCTTTTGATGATATACATATATGTATCTTTGCGTAATGAAATCAATTCATAATATTTGTGATATAAGTGTTAAGAATTGTAAGTAGAACGGCTTAATAACTTAGTAAATAATATTATTTAAAGAAGATATAAAATAATTTAATATTTTCTATTAAATTCTTTTTTATAAAAATAAATGCTAAGACTATAAAACACTTTTGTCAATATGTAAGAAAAGATATTTCAGTAATCAGTGAATTCCTGATTTAGTTTTTTGTGACTGTATATGTATTTATTTTTTACATACTTATTATATAAAAAATATATTAAATATATTTGAAAATATTTGTTAATTTAATAAAAAAATAGTATGGCTAGTAAATAATTTACGTACTTTTCCTTAATATTGCGATCTGTTTTAATGCGTGTTGGTATCCATCACGAGTAAGTCCGAGTAAGTCCTACTAAAAATTTAACCACCTGACTACAGTTTTTAAACCTAGAGTCTGTAAGTACATAAATGGGAATGTATTAATGGATATCCGTGTATTTTAGCCCCTAACAAAATATTACCAATATAAAAAATAAATAATTGCTAATGAGGGCTTTAAATAGGTATAGACAGCTGTGATCTAATATCTAACTCCATTATTAAAAACCAATCCAATATATATTTCATTCAATTTCTAATTGTGTATTTATTTGAGCAGGTTGGGTTGTCTGACTTAACACATCAAATATTAAAAATGATTTTTATATATGTATGCTTTTTCAAAAAATGCATAAAAAGATAGAACTATTTAAAAATGTATGTATATTTTTAGTTTAGTAAATACTGTATTCTACTATTTTCTTAAAATTAATTCCTTTTAAGCACTTCTATTCCACAATATTGACTTCTTGTGTTCTCGGTATATCTGATAACCATCGAAATTACCAACAATTTGTCCTAGTTCACCGTCTGCTCCAACACATCGACAACGTTATCGTTCCATAAATATCGAGGGTTTGTCACTTAATACAATACGAACTCTTGTCTAACCTTTTTCCGCGTATACGTTTACCATGCCATGGGCAAAGTATATTGTAATTTATCTAATGCAGTCATTAATTTCGTATTAACAAGGTGTGGATGGAAAATTACTTGTACTTTTACAATATTTGTATCAGCCATTTTCATTACGATTTCAGTGTATATATTCTTGTATAGTTTTCAAGTATATTTGAATATAAAAGTGAAAGCATGCCTGCCTGCTAATGAAAATAAAATTCTGATTATTATCAATATACGAAGTGCATAGATAAGTTGCACCTAAATAATTAAACAATGAGTTTTAATCAATAAATATAAGTAATTTAAGGTTAAAAAATTTTAAAAACTTATAATTTTCCTGCAGTTAGATTCATTACTTTCATATAAACTTTATTGTGTGATTTAAGAGTTGTTTGGAGATTATTTTTAATTGAAATATGGTTTTAAGTAGATGATTCATGTTGAGTAAATTCGTGCTACTTCTAGAGCCACATTTGGTGTTTTGGTATTATGTATATTGTACATTTGGTACATATAGTAAATAAATGTAATAGTCGAAGAGCTGTTGTAATGAAGAGATATTATATATTAAGACCTGTTTACTACGTTATAGTTTAATTGATCGTAAATGCAGTAGCATGGCCAGGATTGTGGCAAAGGTGGTTTATACTAGGAAATATTAATTTTATACAGTTTGTATTTGCAGTGTATATATATACATTTATCTATCTATCGATCTATCTATTTATTTATAAACTAACTATAAATCAACTTACTTACTTACTGCTTTCCTTCTCTCCTACTGGAGCATAGGACTTTAACGATTCCTCTAAATCTTGCTTTGTTGCCTGCTTCTCTTGTAATTCGGTTCGAGGAGTACTGTGCGTCTCTTTCTTTAAATTCTTGGTCCACGGTTTTTCGCTATAATTTAGCTGGAGCGGTCGGTTACCTTGTGAATTCCATCAATCAATAGTATATATATATAGTCTATAATTTATATTGGTAAGAGTGGGATATATCCTCTGGTTTATTATTGTTAAGGAACACTAAATGTCTTCACATGGCGATAAAAATGTGCTGATATTAATTTTATATATTTAAATATTATAATTATATTAATACTGAAATTCAATTAATAAACTTATTAAAATCGTTAATCTCTCTTTAATGCAATCCTCGGGGATTACTACATAAGTAATTGAATTTTTATAAAATTTTAATCTTATCTTGATTTATTATCTAATCCCATGAATTATCTAGAAAATTTTATTTAAATATTCATTAAAAATTTAATGCTGTTTGCATGGCATTTTATTATCAAATGCATCAAAATCGTTTTGTTGCATTTTCCATCTATAAAAAACAAAAAAAAAATGAAATTAATCAAAAAATGGTATTTAAAATTCCGCCATGTTTGGCTGGAACACTGGCACTGACACACGCCTGGATGTGAGCCATTGCCGCGTGTTGTGGTTGAGGTGGTTGGTGATATTTTTTTTAAGTCAGCCTAATATGCATTTGCTCGTAGACCTGTGGAAGGTTATAGCCGGAGTACTATAGCACAGTACGGAACGTAGCAGAGACAACAGATATGGTAGTAAAATGGCTTAAAGCAGATGAAGGAAAATTATGTGACTAAGTTACAACAGCAAAAGGCAACGAGCTTGAACTCTTGAAGGCGGTTTGGCGCGCACAAGCGAAAATAATTCACAAATTATGCGAATAAAATTTTTAATAATTCTCATGGCAAAAAATAAATGAGAATTAAAAATTAACCAAATAAAAAAGTTGATACAACTTAAAATTCAACTGAAAAAAATGAATAAAAATAAATAAAAATGTTACAATGAAAGAAAACTTCACAAATCTTTTAGGCCAAAAAGTGGGTTGGCTTAAAATCTTCAACGCGTCGGTATCTTAAAGATTTTATATTTGCACAATAAAAAAATCAAGCGAAATATTTAAATTGTTAATAATAAAAATGGTCTAAAAAGGCCATGCTTAAGACAAAAAAAATGTAAGCGGTACTGACGCTGCCAGCAAGAAAATATGGAAACTCCACTCACCGAAGACATGTACTCCGACTCGCATACACTCCGAGCTCTTTAGGCTTTTTTATTTTTGTTGACTGTTTGGCACAATAAGCCAGAAAGACAGCAAGGATTTTGTCCGGCTAAACAGGCAACTTTGGTTTTTGTTGCGGCTAAAAGTCAGTTTTAACGCTTTCTTCGCTTGCAGAGTCATGTAGCAGTTTTTAGTTATGGTGCATTGTTGATTTTAAATTTATATTGTGTAAATCAAGTAAAACTACAACGGCACAAAAAATCTACAAAATGAAGAAAAAATTATATTAAGCGAAAAATTTTTTATAATTTTTTATATAAAAATGTGCGCGTTTTGCATAACAAAATGGCAAACTTGTGTCGGCATTTTTCATTGAAGTTAAAAGACTTTACTTACCGTTGCATATTTTATTAATTTTTTTCTTTTTTTCCCACTTAGTGTAACTTTTTCTATTTAAAATGGAAATTTTTTAAGTGGAAATGCCGTTAGAAGCATGCCAATATGTGTACGATACTTAAGAGTAAGTCATACTTGGTAGGAAGTTCAATGAGATTTTTCCGAAAATATATTTATTATTTCATGAGAGCATATAAATGTGAACTTAACAAGTAGGAATAAAATTTTTTTTTTTAAACGGACTAATAATTTCATCAAAGTTTTTTATGTAAATTACATTATATTACGGATGGAAAAACATTTGGAAAAAAGACTTTAGTT
>NC_051846.1:232173409-232186610 GCF_002237135.1 Teleopsis dalmanni | reverse complement strand
AAGTATTCCAAAAGGAATAAATTCAACTTAAAAAAATTTTGGAAAGTACATATTAAGTAACTGACTTGCAATAAAAATATCTGCGTAAAATGCATCGAAATTTCAGCTAAATCAAACTTAATTTTAATATCTTATTGATCCGTGAAAAAAAACTGTTTTCTCTAACATGAAGTATACAAATATATAATGAATCATGAAACACTTTTTGGAGAAATTCTCTTATGAATTATTAGAATACTTTTATATATTTTACAAGGAATCCAACCCTTGAATATCTCAGTCAAATCTGAAAATTTGCATTTAATTTTGATACGTTATTAAGATAATGTCAGTACTACATCATTACCATTTGGCACCCATACGTACTGTAGTAATCGATATTTCAGTTTTTGGTTAGACGTGCGTTTTGCATCCTTGTCTCATTTCGCTTGTAAAAAAATAAAAGTAAAAACTCAACAAAATATCTAACAAATGTTTTAGATTATTCTCTTCACAAAGAAACTCTAGCGAAAGTTATGACTTGCGTCGTACCCTTCAACATTCCTATAACAATTTACTAGGAATGCATATTAATATTCCTGGAAGCACTTGCGATGCAGCAAATGGATTGCACCATAGTTACTCTTGCTCTATGTATTTCGGTCAAAAAATAACCGCTTTATTGTCATCTCTGGTTTCATTTTATGTACACTTTTGGCATCAGGTGAAATTTTGCAAATTTTGCATATCCGCAAAATCCAATGAATGTCAATGATGCTGTTGGCTCAAAGCTTCAATTGTACGAGCGGTAACATGCAAATACAAAGAGACACTGTGGTTGTTGCTGTAGTATATGTGACGGAGTAAATGTGTTTGTACGGGTATATCTGCCAATATTCAAGGATACAAAACAGTTTAACGCATTTTAGACAAACCCTTTGCAAACCTATATGTATGCTTCCATACTTTCATATGTTTAAATAGTTAACCATCATGTTCAAGTGTGTGAGTGCGTTAGGACCTTATTTATATTTGTACTGGGCTTTGTCAGCGTTTTGCGGTTGTTTGTTATTTTAAAATGTTATCCATGTCGATAAGCCCATATTCAGTTGATGGCATTTGGTAAGGTAATTCTGTTTAACAAACTCTCTGGTATATTAGCATAAAGATTTAGTAACCTTTGTAATAGTTTACAGATTTACGAATAATCCGATATTCTTGAAATATGTGTACTTTATGCCATAAATCGCAAATTTTCTTCGGTTTAAAGCAAATTTTATAAAGTGTAGATTTTATATAAATTCATATATAAATGACTCTAATTAGTGAGATTTCTATTTAATTTATTGGTTTTCTTTAATTTGTACTTAAATTTAAATAAAATTTGTTAAAATTATAAAAGTAGAATCATTTTGAGACTTCAATTAAAAATAAAGGAATTTTAAATATATTCTTGTCAAATGAACTAATATAATTAATATAATTTTAATATAATTAATATAATTTTAATAAATTTGCTATATACGAGTATGTAGTACCCTGAAGATGACTATACTCGAAATATTGGTGAAAATAAAATATAATAAAAAATGATTCAAGAAGTCATGTAAAATGTAATGATGTACAAATAAAAAGAATAAATAAAATAATTTTATTAACAATACATTAGAAACGATGAGACCGATACATGCTCAGTTAGTTCCGTTTATAATATATGTAAAGAAGTATAGCATTATGGCGAGAGGGAAATCCTGCATACAGTGCAGCGGTAAAAGGAGGAGTCAAGCAGTAAAGGGGTCAAGCAGGAGTCAAGGAGTAAAGTAGCAGTAGTTGTTGTGTGGTGACAGTAGAAAACAGATGTCGAGCTGCTCTTCGTAGCGTGTGAGAATATGACATATTATTATACATTATATTTTATTAAACATTGAATACTCTTAAACATTAAATATTATTAATATATATTAAATCCATACAAGCTTAAGTGTTTATACAGATCCTAAATTAAAGTCGGTTAGGAATTCCGAATATAGGAACATAGAATAGGAATACAATAGGTATTAGAAATTCCTATATAAGAAATTCTCCTGATGAAAGCAACAGTGAATTTGCTGAAATACGTATAGAAATATATTAAAAATAATGATCGAAACAAAAGTTAAATATTTATTGACTTTAAAGGAGTTCCCACGTAACAACTCAAAAATTAAAGACAAAATAGTTCTAAACGAAGCCTTTTGTATACTACTACTTGTGGGGTGAAGATTTGGCTTCTGCCTTCTTTTTTCAAGAAAAAATAATAGTGAATGTGAGCAGATGGGCGCATACCAAGAATTATGCACATATTTATGTTCTGAAAGTTTAATTAAATATAATAATATAATTATTTTGTTTTTTAAAATATAGTATATGAACTTTAAATAAATACTTCAATACAAATTCTACAATAAATAATCATATAGCCACAAATAAAATTACTTAATTAATTTTAAGTGCACTAAAGTTAAAAAATAAATATTTTTAATTAATAGTAAAAATATCGAAATTATTACTCAAATAAAAACTATTTATTTAATATAATATTTTTTCCAAATAAACAATATTTCTTTGCCAATTATACCAGTAATAATTTTAATTAATGTTATAAGGATTAAAGCCATATTTAGTAGAAAAAACAAAACATTATGCACACATGCACTCCTACAGATTTAAGTCTAGTTTGGCAAGTGTGAAAAACATTTCATTAAAGCCTCCCACATGGCAAATTTCTTAATATCCTTTTCCTAAGACTTCTTCCTTAGTTGACCCTAATGACGTAGCAATCTGTCGTTGAGCTCATAAAATTAGTCCTTTTAAGGGCTTTTCCTATATAATGCTCTGTGATTTGTTATGTTCTTCTTCCTTTTGATGGCAAATATTTGTGTCTAACATTAGCATTTGTTAGTTTGTAAATTAAATTCTATAAATATATATATATCTACATTTACATGTAATTTAGAAATTTACATAACATTTAAGGTGAATTTCATTTAAGATTTATTTAACGTTTTTGTGTCTGTTTTTATATTTGTATGTACATGCACAGTGAATACGAATATGTGTGTGTATGTGTATGTGTATGGATGTTAACATTTTCGTGTTAGTGTTGATGTTATAATTTACACTGTTAATGTCTACTTATGTAAAGTGTATGTGTGGCTGCGTTTGCCTTAGTAAATTGTTTTCGTTTTATCATGTGTCCAACAAATCGTAAGGATATTTGTATTTGCTGTATTCATTCTCAAGCAAATCTTGTTAATATGCTGATGGAAATTATTTTGTTAGCAAAAAAGAATTACAATGAGTACAGTGGGCAAAAATTAAACTTAAAAGTGCAAGAAAAACTTTTTAAATGGTCATATAATTACAAGGATATGATGATTTTAATAAAGATTTATTTATTTTGTACTTTTAATATAAGAACAGTAAGTAAATTTGTTAATAAAACTTTCACAAAACTTCAAAAAAATGTGCGAACATAAAAAAGTCAAGCACGGCTTTGGATCAGTTGGTTAAGGTGCGCTGACTCTGAGCTTCTAATTTGGCAGGACATGAGTTCGATTCCTAGTACTTGCAGTCTCAATAAAAATTACTTACAAATAATTAAATACAAGAATTATTTCCAAGACCAGTGATGATGCGTATTTGACAACACTCGAAACAGCTGTATGGTCACCTAAAAATTCAATTAATTATAATAATATAAAATGAATTTTTGTTGTTGTAGTTGACTACTGTTCTTTTTGTAAACTTATTTAATGTTAAATAAACAGAAATTACTTAAAACTAATATTGTATTTTAACATTTAATGAGCTAATAACCAATTAAACTTCAACAAATCATTTTCGTATATTTAAAAAATGAAGTGATTTTATTAGCTTCTCACCACAGTAGGCGATAAATACGCTCACATCAAGAAATTTACTAACAAAATCATATTGAAATAAATTTTCCATTCATTGGTATACACAAGAACCCAACGACAGTATAACCCAAGGGACCAAGAGGTTATTTTGCATTTGAAAAATGTGTGTTAAATATGTTGTTCCTCCTCCTCCTTTTTCTTTCCTTTTTCATGCAGTTGCTCCACTACTACTGCTGCTTGCCACTGTTTAAATGCTGCTTTCGATTTATTTTAACGGTTCATGTTTTTCCCACACAAATTACAAACACAATAAAAACAAATACAACAACAACAACTACTACAAAAACAACAAGAACAAGAGCAGTAACAATAATATAAACAGCGCCAACATTATTTTCGCATCATTTAATTTAATGAGGCGGTATTTACCCAAACATTTTGTGTTTGCAGCTAATAAACGCGAAATCGTCTCGCCGATATTCCCAAATGAGGAGTGTGGGGGTAGCAACAGTAGAAAAATAAACTCCGCGAAAGCAACCAAATTTATAACAATATTTTTTTGTTGTTGTATTTTGTCAATGTTGGCAATGCTGCCGATGTTGCCGATGCCATTGGTTGCAAATAAAAGTGGCTGTGAACTTTTAGTTACATTGTTTGTTGCATTGTTTTGGCTGCTCGGTAAAGTGTAATTATTTTAAGGATTCTTTATGCTAAACACGGCTTTTGTTAAATTAAGGCAATGAATTGTTGTGGGTGTTAGCTAAATACCCAAGCTCAAGGTGACTGATGACATTTTAATAGACTAAGATCCTTGCTGGCTGCTTTAATAAACAATTTCATTAAAAGTTTTAAGTAGTCCTGATGTTAATGAAATTAAGTTTTAAGGAGCTAATTATAATTAGCAATGAAAAATTATGTGAAAAGAGGAACTTTCATAGTTTATTGTATTTTCACTTAAAATAAAATTTTTTATAAAAAATTATAGTAACAATAAATTTCATTATTAATTAAATTGGAAATTTAAAATTTTTAATTGGAAATTGAAATTCAAAACTAAAAATAAATAATTTCGTTAAGATTGGAACGATATTTCCGGTAAACTAAAAATATATTACTCTTACATCGTTCACACTATTGTGAATAAGGTTATGTTCGGCTTTTAAAGTTGTTTATTATTTTAAAATTAAAATATTTTTAAAGCTGAATAAAAGTTTCTTAAAGTAATTTGTAATAAAAATAATATAACAAAAAAAAAAAAATGAATAAAGAAAAAGTCTTACTTTTCGGCATTTACACTTCAAAACAAATAAAACTTTTGGCTTATTTGTGGTCAGTTAAGCTGCTGTGAATATTGAAGGACTAAGTTGTACAAATGAATACAAATGAAAATCCAGCACAAAACTTACCTAAAGAGTAGCACATCATGGTGACCTCATGCACATATCACACATATATGAAGACACTTATACACAAGCTTTTATAAATGAACTTAACGTGTCTGTGTGTCACATAATTCGACTTTGCTCTTTTAAGTAAATTCCAAACGAAACCAATATGGTTTGCTTATAGTTTTAAGCTTTTCTACCAACGATTCCTTCCTTCTATACACACATTTACGTCCCACACACTTGCGTTGAAAGTACTGTACGTGTGAATATTAATATCGCCTTCGAGTTGCTCTAATTCATCACATGTAACACAAAATAAAACACATTGATTTTAGTTGAAGATTAATGACGTACGTGCGCAACAAAAGTTGATGACTTAAAGGGAAGCTTAAAAGGATTTCGTTAATTCTAATAAAAATCTATTGACTTTTGCTTCGTTTTTAGTATATAAATAGTATTCGAATGTATGCTACTTAAAGGCTTTGCGCGACTTTTGTGATTTATTTTATTTGGATCTTATTTATTATTAAATAAATAAACAGATTTTCGCCTTACTGATTGGAAAATGATATAGATTTACGGAGCACTGGAACAGTAAATTTAATAACAAAAATAAGGTTTGTACTTTAAGTTCTATTGATCGACTTAATACATTAGGCTTTAATAAAATAAATTATCTTAATTTTTTATTTATTTCATTTATGTACTTTGCTATCAGTTGCTCTCATTTGCTCTATTAAACTAAATCTTCTTTCGAATATCTTTCTGCTTATACATTATCTAGCATTTTTATTTTATTAAGAAAACATCTTCTCCATTAACCACAAAATAACAGAAGTAACCTGTGTATAAACACGAAGAAGGAGAAGATAGCTAATATCGCTAATATCGAACACTTATCCCTTTAACTGACATACTCTTCTACATTCTTTCTGGTTTAAATAAACCTGGATTTCTAATTCCTAAGCCTCTTCATTGCATCTCTTTTTTTCCTAGTTATTAGAATAAAGTTTCATCCACTGTTTTTGTCAGTGAAGAAATTTTGTTTGTTAATTCTAAAGAGGTAGCTTTATGGGTTAAAGTCTCATATACTGTTTCTGTATAAATATTTTATGTGTTATTAATCTTAGTGTTTTTATATAATCAGAAATAATTAGAAATGTATGTAGACATTTAAGATAGCATATAAGAAAAACGATGATTAACAGTCTTTTTTTGGTTATGCAATTGTTTTACTTTTCTAGAATCTAACAATAGAAATGTACTATATTTGTTTAACATTAATATTTGAAAATCTTTAAAAAACTGAGAAAATGTATACTAGGTATATAGGTAAAATAAAAATAATACTGTTCTGGGTAATAATTGTATAAAAAGAGATTTAAGAAATACAACAGAAAATTTAATTAATCATTTCAACAATTAACATAAGGTAAGAATTAATTAATTAAGTATTTTCTAATGAAAACTTACTAAGGGTTAACTGATTTAATTAAGGAACTGGAAACAGTTTCCAGATTTTCAGGAAACCATGATTTTATTTAGTTTTTCGACGAGTTTCTTTATTCAAAAACCTAAAGTTAATCCTTTGCATTCTAGATACAGAACGATGATTGGTCAAATTTTTTTAAGGTGCTATCAAGCTAATTGTAAGCTGTCATTTTATCATTTCAAGCTCAGACAATAATCAACAGAGTTAATAACGTATAATAATCGTTCGAGAAAATATACCACAAAAGATTTGTGAATCAATATGTGTTAATATTGAGTATGAAATAATGATCTATTTGAGTTATACAATGAATTATCCAACATTGATATGGATAAATATATTAATAAAAAATATTACTCAATGACATCGTTGACTTGGACATGTCTAAAGAATAGATGAAAATGCTCTGATGCGAAAGGTATGTGATTCGAGTTATTCGCGGTAGAAGATATTCTCATCTTTAATGGTTAGATCAAGTGACAGTGGGTATCTGTCATCATTTGGTATTACCAGTAAACCGCTGACCAGGCTGGTAAGTGGATCAATGTACGTTTGTAGAAACCGAGTAAGCAAATTACCTTTAAATATTTGCTCGATATCTCACAGATTTATACTTTAACTATTTATTGTTTGAATTATATTAGTTTAGTAACTATAAAATAATCGATTATAAACTCCAACCAATGAATTTTCAATAACTCAGTTTGAAAGATATGTTATTCCTTAAATAAAGTAAAGTGAAATTCCATGTATTTTTAATTATAAAAAAAAAATGCTTCATATATCGTTTTCATTCATGTAACAAACCGCGTTTTTGTAAAACATTTTCATTAAAATATTTAAATGGTAAATAGAAAAAAATTATTTTATGAGTTAAAATTTAAAAAAATTTCACCAAATTTATTTTTGAATTGCTTTGTAGTTTAAACTTTTTTAATTTTGGTTTGAATTTTTTGTTCAACATACAAATTTTCATATGCGCAATACAAATTCCGTCAAATAACAACAAAGTGCCAACGTTAGTACCACAGAAAATTATTTGAAATAATTTTAAAAGTTTGCGGAGTGTAGGAAACTCTGAACTAGGAAATTGAAATATTTAAACGACAAATAAAATTAGAGTTTTTCAATCTCATTCAAATAGTTTTTTGTTTTTTTGTGTAAAAGTTTTTGATTTCAATTTGTGGCATTTCATAATTTCTTGTTTAATAAAGATTTATTAAATCAACATAAGTTAATTTTTATATTCAAGCATTACTGAAGCAAAATAAAAATCATTTGAATAATATAAATATTTTTAAATGATAATTATGATCATATTTCATCAATTATTAAAAACGTCATTTACTAGCTTTTAGAAAAAATCTGGAAAAAATAAAATTATCTACCATATCTTCATACCTTTTTATCGAAAAAGCTGTATTTACTGTTTGAGCTGTATGAACTTTTATGCCCTGTCCATATGATAACCAAGAAGATCAATAGCAATCTCATAAATCATTTCACAAAATTAAAGTAAAATTTCATACTAAAATGAAGGATTAAATTTAGTTTTTTATAACAGTTTTCGCACAGTTTACGGCATTGAGTGGATTAAAATTTCAAACATGCTTTGATGCTGTTGAAAAGATCATAAATCCAAAATATGCACTATAATTTTCTTTTCCATTTTTTGGACATGTGCTATTCTCAATTTATATCGAAATTTTATTCTTAATGAACGGAGCAGTGAATAGCAAAATTAAAAAAAATGTATTTGTAATATGTGAATAGCAAAATGAATGTAAAACTTCTTTTCAAGACATTTTTGTTAACTTTTCTATGTACACACCATAGCCAAATATAGTTCCAATATACGAATTCGCAGAATTAGTCAAATGTAATCAAAGATTAATGCACCAAATTAAGTGTGGAATTGACCACTCGTCATACAATTTTACTTTTCGATATCGTTAGATCAGTTTTAGGTTTAGTTAGCTTAAGGCCTGAATTAGTTGAGGTGTAAGTAATCACCTGCCCCGTTCATCCTTATAAAAAACAATACATTCGATTATTTGTAATGAAGTGAAAATAATGGAAACATAAGAATCAAATTTGGTTTCTTGATATGACAAAAAGGAAGTCTTATATCCCCTGATACAAACATTAAGCAATATCAATGCATTTTTTTGTGTTCGAACTATTTGGTGTTCGTTTTGAACTAGTGCTGTTTGTGTTTTTATGCTGTTTTGCTCTGTGTGTACTCTGTCCTAACTAATCATTTTTTCTGCGCTCTGCCGTTTACGTGTTTTACGTTTGCTACGTTTACGATAACTAACTTAGCCTTTAATTCACAGAACATGATTCAGGCAGACTTGATTAACCAAACTCGCTATAACATCTATCGAGTAGGAGTTTTCGTTACTACAACTCACCTTCCCAGTCAGTTTTGGTTGCCATTTTGAACAACAGAATATTATTTCATATTACAAACATTTTTTGCTTAGGCGCAATTTTAATTTCTTGAGAACATTAATATAATGAACTGGCAAGAGCATAATAAAGGATTTAACCTTTTTTTATTCCTTTCCAAAAAATTTTTCGTTTTCTAAAATGTACCACAAACATTTTCCAGTGAACTTCATTAACAAAACTCATAAGCATTGTTTTTTGCTTCAAATGGCAACAAACATTAATTCTATGAACTGTAATAATGGCCCTTGTACGGAGGCTTAAAAAAGTGAGAATACCAAAGTCCGGTACAGAAAGCCACTCGTAAAACAAAAATTCTATGGCTAAGAAAATATTTTAAAACAGTTGCGAAAAATGAAAATTGAATGTAACAATACCGCATGAAATGATAAAAATTTCTTACTTTAGCAATTGCAACTATGGCGGAATATTAACAAACACACACACACACACACACATAAACGCGTGATTGCATTGCAAAGGTCAGTACATACACAAACGCTGGCACATATGTGCAGTGTTGCCAATGTGCGCTTATGTGGTCAAATGTTTTTCTGTGGTTCGACTCGCTTCATTTTTTGTGCAATTTATACTACTTCTTTTGTGTTTTTTTGGATAGCAGCAGATTTTTGACTTCATTTTGTTTCAATGTTTTTTTGTTTTTTTGTAGTTTGTTTGTAATTTTTGTAATTTTGTGTTGTGTATGCCAGCTTGAATTTTTCAATTTTATGGATTCTGGATAATGTGCATTCGGTTGGAAGTAAATGTTCCCTGCCCATGTAGCTTAATTCAGCTTCAGTCTGTTTGTGCCTCGATCCGCTCATATATCAATGCATTCTGTATTTGCAGTGTTGGCAAATGTCATTCTTGTTGCTGTTGATTTTTTTGGTGGGACTATGGACTGTATTTTAGTTGGAACCATGACCTGTGCAAGATTAGTTTATGATGCGAAACACTATTTCATGTTTTATGTTTTATTTTAAAAACAATTTGTTTTACAGCTTAGTGGTTTCGGCTTTCGCACAAATTTTCTATTTACAAAAGTGCATTTTACTTTTTATTTATGGACATCAATTTTCGAAAAAAATTCAGAGATGACCAAAAATGTTTTTCTTATTGGTCAGGAAATGTAGTTAGTTTGCAATGTAGTTTTATTAAAAATGTAAAAGTAAACTGTGACTAATTGCGGAAAATGAAGTGTTGAACAAATATTTAACTAATAATTCAAATATAAAATTAAAAATTATAAAAGAAATACAAGTATTTCAAAAACTTAAGTTAGGTTATGTACATTTAACTTGCGGATCTGTTGTATACGAAAACATTTTTTATGTTAAAAGAAAAATATGCCAATGCGATTATCCATTTTTTAAATAAAGTATTAATAGTCTTAAAATATCTTAAACTAACAGCTATAAATAACAGCTATGAGGGGATCACTTCCCGATTTTTACACAATGCGCTATGGAGTGAATTGTTTATACTGTATAGTGAATATCGATAAGGGCTTTCCCTTTTTTGTTTGAAGTTGCTCTAAATGCTTTCCTCGTAATTCCAAATGAGCAGCAATGTGGAATAGATCAGTGCTTTCAATGCAAACTAAATAACATTCAATATGACGTGGTGGTTATAAAGCGTTGCAATTCCGATAGAATGCAAATAACTAACGAAGTGAAAAAAATGTACCAAAATAGGTTTTAACATATATATATCGAAGATTACATATATGCGTATCAATGTAGAAATAAAAACAGAAAGTTCAACATTATTACAAAAAGTTTTGAGATGTAAAAAAATAAACTATTGTATGCTATATGTTCTTTTTGGATAGTATGTTAACAACGAATGGTAGCTTCTGAAGCTGATAAATATGCAAGATAAGAAAAATATTTACGAATCTCTAAATGCCTGTGTAAACAGTGCGATTATCTAACTTATAGTTTGTAATAGCAATATATGTTATTAATTCTGCAAATTCGTCATGTTCATTTTTCGTAGGTTAACATACGTTAGGTTATTCTAATGACATACGTAGACCTATTGGCCCATTGTTTTAACGTATAAGAACTCAGAGGTTAAAAAACTTACTTAAACTTTTGGCAAAGCCTAAAATTCTCTTTAGATGGAGGTCTTGGACTTATCTGCCTATTTACTAGTAAGCAATAAATTTAGTGATAAAATGCTAAAATCCACCTCAAACAATATGAGCATTGCGGAGAGTGAAGGGGTGTGGGGACTTAGACTTTTGGCAAAGCCTAAAATTCTCTTTAGATGGAGGTCTTGAAGTTCGTCAAGATGCTCAAGAAATGAAGCCCCTAAAATAATAAAATAGCGTCGCACTAGGTAGTAACAAAACATATATGAGACACTTTCATCATCTTCTCCGCAGCTGCTTTAGAAATCAGTACACGAAAGATTCAATGTTCGAGTATATTTCATTAATCGGCGGCTGTGACCCGTCAATACACCTACCACATGAGTAATATTTTTACGCACTATTTCAAAGAGAGAGCTGTATTTTTTCTTCATAGAAGTTGCTCAATACAATATATATCGCCGAGTCCTCTTATTATGTATAAAATTGCTCAATACAGAAAGAATTCAACACATGTTTGCATGATATCAGCGATTTGTCCAGATTTTGAGGTGCTCCAAATGATTATCTGCGTTTGAAAATGCTTAGAGCTTTCTGATTAATTTTTATTTTTAATGTTTGCCGAAATTATCAGTAAATTTTCAATTCATTTTTTTTTCTATCACTATTTTATATAATTTTAAATATTTTGCTAACACTCTTCAATTGTGTACGAGTGTACCTACATATGTGGTGTGCATTTTAATTAAACGCTGTGCCGCAGACCATAGAATTGATTATTTCTTTGTGTGTGTGTGTGTGAAATGTTGAGGCTTTTCAATTATTTTTCTGTTTTGCTATTTTATTGTTGTTTTCTCTGTTGTTTTTACCATTTACCATTTAGCATATTTATTTACGGACAGTAACTTCTCATCTAATGCGTTATTGGGGTCATAATGTTTGTAATTAAGGTACTGCGCTCCACTCATACAATATGAAAGCACATACGGAAAAACCAGGTAAAAGTGCAGAACAATACATAATATATAGTATAAATGCTTAACATAAAACTCACATAAGCATATATACTTAGAATGGAAAAAAAATTCTCTTAAAAGTATTTCATTCTTAAAGCAATAATATTCTTATTTAAATTTTATTACATACATTTTTATGCTGAATAGTAAAACATGCGATAAAGCAGCTGCTGCATGCATTTAAATTGAGCATTTCTGCTCAGATACACTAACTTGTATGCAATGTAGCAGTCGCTGCAGTCGCTTGATAATGTGCTATTCTATGAAATGATTAGAGGCTAAAACCGCCCATTCATATTCAGATCCACATTCAATAAAATCATATATATTTTATGCTAATATTTATTTGAGGTTTTTCATTCGAAAATGTCAAATTCAATGGCAACTATTATATGTGAGCACATGTGGCAGCACCTGCAGGCGGAAACCATTTATGTTTTATTGAATTTAAGCAATTTAAAATAGGCTTTGTTTAGGTCTTAAAATTGAATAAATGAATTTTATAGCAAATTCTGTTACCTTTTTTTTTTATCACAAGCCATGCGAAATCACTTTAACATAATTTGCCAATAAAAATTCATTGAATTACAATATTTTTGATAGGTTTACGCTTAACGCACGGCATTAGCTGCACAATTACCCGCACAAGGAGTTCGCACTTAAATACACTTAACCTCAAATACACTCACATGCACTTCGTATATGAGTGTGCGTATATATGTGTAAATGCTTTTGGCTATAAATTTTGTCTGTACATTGTTGTTGTTAATTTCGTCGTCGTTGTTGTTGTTTTTGTTGTTATTTACTATATTGCAACTTGAGCTAAGTAAATTGTTATTATCATTACGCACGCTTTAACATATTGTCCAAGCGTGTCA
>NC_051846.1:232168243-232173309 GCF_002237135.1 Teleopsis dalmanni | reverse complement strand
CATTATGCCAGCGCTGAAAAAGTAAGCGAGGAGGTAATAGCTCTTCGTTTTTATTTTTCTTTGTTTTCGACATTTGTGTTCGACATAGGCAATTTCGGGGTTGAAATTATAAAAGAATGAAGAAGAAAAGCAAAGGAGTATTAAGAATTTCTTGTTTTGCCTACATTGTATACATTTAGTCTGCTTTTGATTTTAGTGAAGTGCGTGCAGTGAACAATTTTTAAAATCAAAATATAAATAAAATATAATTTATAATTTAACATAAACTCACTGTAAGTATATGGAAAATTAAGTAAATATATTTAAAATGATAATTGCAATTTTTGTTTTGTATTATGTAGATGCTACTGCGTCAAGAACGATTAATTGGCCAATGTGCTGCGAATGCAGTCATTGTAAAGCAAGGGGTAAAAGGTAGTCAGCTGTTTCAATTGGAAAATTTTACAATTCAAACTGAGGAGGATTTAATTCAATTTAATGAAGAAATCACTGCCGTTGTATTAGTTGTAAGTTAAATTATATATGTTTCTTACTTTCAATTTCAACTTATTAATATATTCACATGTAACAATTTTACTAATTCATATATTTCTTTTCATCTATTACGTTATTTATAGACTGCATCAATGAGATGCGTTATTAAAAAACAACCAATTACGCGAAAGATTTCGTGGAATTTTGAAGAATGGTACCCAAGGCAAGAAGTCCTTAAGAGCGTTAGAGAATGTAACAGCAGCACTTTTTGGTATGGTATATTGTACATAATCAACTTTAGCGTATACAATAACATACTTTTGTATTTACAGATACTTTAAGTACAGATGGTAAGCCGGAACAAGTGATCGAGTCGAGTCTGGAAATCTCTAAAGGTTTTAGTAACAATTTCACAGAAAAATATTCATATATATAAATATGTTATATTTTTTTATGTAAATATTAATATTTTAATTTTATAAAACATAAATATAAAATATAATTCATCCAAAAAAATTTTTAGTATTTTATTTAAAAATCAATAGCATAGGTAAAATTGAAAATTTAAGCGAACATATCAGCGCTGATATGTTGCATTACAAATTCGAAAAGGTAAGCTAACATGTCAGCGCTGATATGTTGCATTACAAATACGAAAAGGTAAGCGAGCATGTCAGCGCTGAAATGTTGCATTACAAATTTAAAAAGGTAATCGAACGATTCAGCGCTTGCCCGCAATGACATGCACGTGTTAAAGTAATTAGGAGTTTCCTTTGAATAATCAGCGCTAGGCATTACCATTCAGCGCTGAGGGAATCGATTCCCTCAGCGCTGAATGGTAATGTCTAGCGCTAATGCCTAGCGCTGAAAGTCCCGCTGGGTAGTAGTGTCAGTTGTAATAGTAGTAGTAGCAGTACTTGTTGTAGCTGTCGAAAACTTTGGGGTAAGAAAACAGCTGGACACTTTTGTATAAATATTTTTTTTCACTAAGTAGTGAAATAGTATATGTATTCCGTTGCATCTGTTAGAAACCAAAACTTCCGACCACAATCTGTAGCTTTGAAGTATTTTTGGAAATTTATGTAATTGAGTGCATAAAACTTTGTTTGGAAGCTATCACAAATTCATTAAAAACTTTTAGTTTTAATAAATATTCCACATTTGCACATTGATTTCAGATAATTTTTATATCTGAATATTTCATTTGTTGTCGAAGCGTAACTTCGAAAATAAATTCAGAGATTTGCAACCGTTGGCCTGCCAACGTCCAGATTTGCATTTAATCTGCGAACTCAAATAAAAAAGCAAATCCAAATGTCACTGAAATGTCCACAAAAGTATGATTACATATAAATTTGAAGTGTACGGAGATAGTTTCGCAATTTAACACATTTTTGCTTTGTGTGTCCACTTAAGAACTTTAAAAGTTTTTCCTTCCGCTCGTTAGTTATATCAAAGTGTATATTCTTGCATAATCAAACAATGTAGGATAGATTAGCCCGACACGTATCTTCTCAAAGTTCTTTGTGTTTGTCTTATTCGTTTTCGTATGCGAGAGTGTGGGTCAAGCAATGCTGATCTCTGCTCGGAAGTGCGACGCTTCATATTGCAGCTTACTTCGAATATGTTATCCTAGTAGTTCTCTTAAAAAAATTCCGTTTTCAATTCCTTACTGATTTCGCTATTGCATTTCTTCTCTAATAAATTGCTTAGTTGCACTCTGAGTCCAAGTGGTTTTGTTTGTCTTGTCGGAGTTGGTAGGACAAGATAGCAGAACCAGTAGTTTAGCATCTCCAACTTTTATGTGCAATTAAATTTGTAAAATTGAAAAGTGTTAGCGTATAAATCCAAATCTGCACCATCTCTTGTTTTCCATAGCAAATAAAAAACTCCAACTCAATAACAAAGTGGAAAGTGATAAACGAATTTATGGTGACAGGATGAAACGAAACTCGGAGGCTGCCAATGAGGGCAATACAATGAAATTCCGTGCATTGTCGTTTTCGTTGCGGTGTGGATGCTTCAAATGAAATTTCAGTGTTTCGTTGTTTTGTCGTGTTTTTGGTAAAGTGTCTTGTTTCAGCGTAAACTCTCCTCCTGTACTGTTCTCTAAGCAGGTCAACATTATTATTAACTTTTCCATTGTTTTGTCCTTGGAGGATATCGTCTTTTGTGTTTAGCAAACTGCCACTTAAAAGTTGGAACTTCTTTCAGTTGTCAAGGCATGTCAAAAAGGGTAGGGGTGAAGCAATTTAAGGCGAATCAACTTATTTATACTTATCTTTAGACTTTGTTACAATGTTTTCCTTTTGTTTTGGTAATTTAAATGACTTTATTTTGCATCTGCTATTTTCTATTATCCTTGAGTTTATCGATGAACTTGTTGTCCGCCTTAATTAAAGATTTACTTCTTGTTCTTTGGAGCTAATGAGTGGAAATTTCAAGCTATCAATTATGTTTATTTAAGTTACTCTTGAGTTATGCGCTGCCAGGAACTAACAAAATAATCCAACTACGTGAGTAGGAATAGTAAAGGAATAACCGTTCATGAAGTAAGGGTATGGGAGCATTCTATATATATCTCAGTTAAGGAATCCCATAAAAATAATTGTATTAATTAATTTTATTGTTAACATCCAGCAATTATTTTATTGCCATACAATGAATTCATAAATTAAAATTTCGCGGGGAGAGTAAGTTTGAAGTTTCCTACAAATTTTAAAATCTTTGTTATTGGAGTGATGATAACTGTAATGATGATATTTAACTTGACATTATAAATGTATAAAGATATTATATTAACGATAAGTAATTTAGCTCGTTATTTGATTGGTTGGAATAAAACGGGTATCGCAAAGCTTAGTTATAAAACATTAAATCAACATAAAAAAATCATTATAAAAATTGTTCCATAGGGAAAAGGAAATTAAATGAAGTTTATTGTTTTATTTTAAACCTTCGGGTTTTGATTGAGTATTATATATATAAGTCATATTTGTCAGATACTATATATTACTGCTTATAAGTATATATATTGTAGGTAAAAATAAAAAACTACGTAATGGTACACTATAAAACGATAACGAAATAAATTAATTTTCTCTAGATACTAGAGAATGATGAGACTACTATTTATTTTCCCCTTGCAAAATCGCACGTATATTAACTCTAATATTCATCATCACTCAATATTTATTGGAGTTAATCACTACAATTTCTACCAGTCATAAATATTTACTCTTTGTTTTTAACATCAATTTTACACAAAAAAAAATTTTTATTGAATTCGAATACTTTTAGGTTGGATGAATTTCCCACAAAATCATTGTGAAAAATACAAGTCTAGTATTTTCTGATTAGTAAACTCAAAGTAAATAGTCTATCATTATTTTTATTCATTTACACATTATTTCAATACAATTTAAACAATTTTTTTTTCTATGTATATAGTTTTAATTTATAATTAAAACATAAACCTTATAACTATTTATTGAAAGGGACGTTGCTCTTCTGCAACATGTATAGCCAAATAATGGAAGACATATCAACCAATTATTATAATTTTTTATTAATTATCATAAAACTAATTAATAAAAAAATGCACAAAAATATATAGACAATTTATTTAATTCAAAGTAGTTTAAAGGACATCTAATATAATCTGATTAAAGAAGTTCTTTGTATTTATGTTGTGAATTGAACTGCTATCTCTTTAGGAACATTTACTCCATGAAAACAAATAAAATAAAATAATAGAGCACTCTCCGTGGAATAATAATTACAACAATCAAATGAAACTACACTCATCATTATGCCAGGACTCGTTGTCCATTTCATTGGAATACTAGCTTTGCAATGTGAAATCTGCATAAATTTAAGTTTTGCATAGAGAAGGACATGAAATGTTTGCAAATTAAGTGTTTACAGAATGTTTAGATTAATAAATAAATAAATGTGTTGATGTTGAGAGTTTATGTAAAGACCCAACGTTTCATTTAATATCATTCCGAATTTTCTTTCCAGGGTGAATACATCAAATAATTGAGCAAATATTTACAAGTAAGACTGCGATGACTTTTAATATTTCGCAGTGAAATTTACATGTCAAATCAAGCCAAACAAACTCAGCACCCAACTAGGAGTAGAAACCTAAGCATCTTCAAGTTACTTCAAGTTACTAAAAGCCATCATGCTAAGACAAGTCAAATCAAGTTAAGACGAAGCGTTACGTCCCAACGGCAAAATATCCCAACGGCAGTTTGCTGTCAGCGTTTACGTCGAACCTTTGCCTTTCGCTTCAATTCGTGTTTATGTGACATTGTTTTTGTGAGCCTGTTGTCGCCGTATTTATATTCCACATACAAGTGGAGTGGAGGTATGTATGTATTTAAATATATAATGATATAGGTAGCCCCATACTTATGTGAAGGACGAAACACTTGCCAAGAAAACAAATGTTAAAAAAACTACTGTTTTATTCCGGGCGTTTGTAAAACAATCCAGCAAAAAGGGAAAGTAAGATAGCATTCTTGATCTCAGGGGATGTGGATATGTTTTCATTTTGGTTTGCTGACTTACTGGTCGATTACGAT
>NC_051846.1:232157257-232168143 GCF_002237135.1 Teleopsis dalmanni | reverse complement strand
TAAGTAGCATCGATTTGAAAGATGGTTATTGGCAGATTCCCATGGACGAGAAGAGTAAACCACTCACAGCTTTCACCGTACCAGGACGAGGACTATTCCAGTGGCGCGTACTCCCATTTGGTCTACACTCCGCACCCGCTACATTTCAACGAGCGTTAGATCAAGTTATTGGAGCGGACATGGAACCACATGCATTTGCGTATTTGGACGACATCATTGTCACGGGTACCACATTCGAGCATCACGCACGTAACCTAAAAGAAGTACTATGCCGTCTCAAAGCAGCCAATCTAAGGATAAATGTGGATAAATGTGAGTTTTTCAAAACAGAAACGAAATATTTGGGACACATGATTAGTGCCCAAGGAATCCATACTGATCCGGATAAAATCGCCGCCATTCGAGATCTCCCCACCCCAACTAATATCAAACAAGTAAGGCAATTTCTCGGTGTAGCTTCATGGTATCGGCGCTTCGTACCTGACTTTGCACGAATTATGCACCCACTCACGTCGCTATTAAAAAAAGGCAAACATTGGAAGTGGACAGAAACGCAACAAAGAGCCTTTCAGGAGATTAAAACACGCTTAACCGAAGCACCGATTCTAACGTGTCCTGATTACAATGTCAAATTTTGTCTGCAAACCGATGCCAGTGACATTGGCTTAGGTGCCGTACTAACACAAGAGATTGAGGGTGTGGAGAAAGTAATAGCGTACGCCAGTAGGCATTTGACCGAAACTGAAGTAAAATATTCTACAACCGAGAAGGAATGTTTAGCAATTGTATGGGCAGTGCGCAAACTGAGGCCATACTTGGAGGGATACCATTTCGTCATTATAACCGACCACTTAGCATTGAAATGGCTCAATTCCATAGAAAATCCAACAGGGCGAGTGGCCAGATGGGCTTTAGAATTACAGCAATATCAATTCGACATTCAGTACCGCCGTGGTAAGTTGAACGTAATAGCCGACACTCTCTCACGACAGCCAATAGAAGATGCGAAAAGAATCATAGAAGAACCCGAAGGTGAAGCGCAGGGCAAATGGTATGAACGCAAAGTTGAAGAGGTAAAACATAATCCAATACAGAGTCCAGATTTTGCCATCCAGAATGAACAACTGTACAAATGTCTTCCAGCCGATCGAGGAAGTCATACGGAAAGTCGTTGGAGGCTATGTGTGCCTGAAAATGTGCGGCAACGAGTCTTAGAGGAGAATCACGACAACACACCTGCCGGACATTTTGGTATTCGCAAGACCATTGCGCGTATACAGAATCAGTATTATTGGCCCGGTATGTCACGTGATATTGCTAAACATGTAAGAAGATGTGAATTGTGCCACAAATACAAACCAAGTTCAAACAAACCGGCAGGAATGATGCTGACTACAATCCCCGAAGAACCATTTGCTACCATCACAGCCGATTTTATGGGGCCATTACCGCGATCGAAAAATGGAAATACAATGCTGCTGGTGATACTAGATAAATTTTCAAAATGGACAGAGATGATACCAATGCGTCGAGCGACATCCGACAATGTGATCAAAGCATTGAGAGAAAGAATATTAGCCAGATTTGGGGCACCCAAAGATATCATTACTGATAACGGGCCTCAATTTACTAGTAACGTTTTCAAACAATGGTTGGTAAAGATGGGCATTAAACACAGAACCACAGCCCCGTACACGCCACAGGAGAACCCTACTGAACGAGCGAACCGAACTATTAAGACGCTAATGTCGCAAACGGCACGCGAAGAACATCGTACTTGGGATGAAATGTTACCGGAAATAACTCTAGCCATTAACACTGCGAAATCAGATTCAACAAAATACACTCCAGCCTATCTAGTACAAGGGCGAGAGTTGAGACTCCCTGCCAACTTATTTGACGAATGCACCCCAGGAACAGGAAATCCTCAAGTAGCTCCAGCAGCAAAAGCCGAGAAACTGCAACGGGTGTTCAAAACCGTTCAACACAACCTGCAACAAGCCGCAACCAACCAAGCGAAGTATTATAATTTGCGTCGTCGGGATTGGAAACCACGGATAAATCAATTAGTGTGGGTTAGACAACATCCCCTCTCAAATGCCAAAAACGATTTTTCAGCAAAACTTGCACCGAAATTCGACGGGCCATTCAAAGTACAAAAATTTATATCTCCAGTAATAGTTAGTCTGAAATCCATCCGAACGGATAAAATAATAAAGGCTCACATCGCTGATCTGAAGGTATATCATGGAGACCAGAAAATGATAACACCAAGAACCTATTAACATCTATAACATGGGTAATATATGTTTCTTCAGTTAAAATACTTCCGAAAAACTAACGGTGTCAATGCCTCAAATACCGACTGTAGGGTACATCGGAAAAAAACTTATCAACTCCTAAAGGATAACTTTATTAACGGATTAAGTTAAAGTTTAAAATATGCGGTAACAAACTGTCTCATATCAGTTGGTGTGTCTGTACGTATGAAAATTTCCAGGGTGTAGGGTGCACAACGGAGAACAGTAATAAATAAGGACACTAAACAGTAAGTCAAAAACAATCCGAGTACGTATCCGTTAAAAGACACATATAAAAGGTCGCGGAACTCACCATAGAATCCTAGTTGACGGTTAAGCCACACAGTATCAAGATGTCGAACGCAGATCATAAATTCAAAATTAGCATTGAGACATACAGGAAACGATTGCAGGCATTAGAAGCAGCTCGTCCAAGATGTAAAATTATTGAACCTCATGTAACAAAGAACCTAAAAAAGCAAAAAATAAAAAAAACCAATGGAAAATACACAAGCAATACTAACCTCCACATTAAAAATAAAGGTAAACCCCATGACCTAGATAGCAGTAAATCAGTTCCATGGATAACACCGAACGATAGGAAGAATAAACCAAGAGCTCTCGGTTGGCGAACCAAATTCTCCACATCTACTGAAGTCACCGCAAGGGAAATGCAGCCATCAACAATCGAATTAGCAGAACATTCGTTAACGGTGACTGATGACGACGACGTTATCTGTCTGGAAGCACCGGAATTAGTCGACGAGCTCAATCGCAGTGTTGGTAACCAAGACACTGCACCAGAAAGTATAAAATTCAGCTCAACACTGGCACCAGACGAACTTCTACAGCGGATGCTAGACATTGTGTCGGAGCCCATTGATCAAACGCCACAAACGCCGAGAGCACCACCATCGCCTGCCATTCATTTGACAAGTCCGATAAAAACAAAAACGATCTGCACGACTTGGCCACCAGAATTGGAGACAGAAATAAACGAGGCACGTCAAAAGTTAACATCAGGCAAACGAATCGCGTTCAACAGAACACTTAGTGGAACACTGTACACCGTAAGAATGACGCGTACCGGTAAGGTCACAGTACGAATTGTTTCTTAATCGGAGAAGGAGGGAAATGTAAGGACGGAATTTTTACATTAAAATTTCCACCCCACATAAAAATTAACACGAGTCCGAACCGGCGACTGCGACTGCAACTGCGACTGCTGCGAACACAATATGAATTTGAAATTGTATTATGGAATTTATAGAAATAAACAAATACCTTGAATATGTATATTACTTTCATTTAATGAATATGAATATTACTTTTGCTTATTTATTATAGTTTTCTCTTTAATTTACGAATTAAAATTTAGCAAACATAAACACGCGTTCTAACAAACGTCAAATGTAAACAATATGTGCAGCGGCTAAAAGAAGAGAAGACAATGCGCGCGCAGGTAAAATGCACCACGGCGAATTCAAGACAGCTGTAAACAAAATATTGAACAGTAGAATAAGAATTCACACGCATACATTGACATCAAAATTCAAACCAGCCGTAAAACAAACAAATGCGCTACACTACAGTTTGGTCTGATGGGTATATAAGAGGATACATTGGCTTGGGGAGGCAGTCAGTGATCAACACGCAAAGTGTTCAGAAGCAGACAGAGGCTCGTTATCAACTTTCGAAGACAAGAGAACGCACCAGGGACTTGGACAGTCAAACACAACATACAAAGTCGGTCGCAGAGCTAAGTATAAACAGAGACTTACATACCAAATATTCCTTTGATTTGTTATCCCTCCTACAGCCACCGTATATAAGCGTGAACACGTTTATATCCTTTCCCAGTAGCAAATATAAGCGTGAACACGTTCATATCCTGCTATTAAAACCTAATATAAAGCGTGAACACGTTTTATTCCTCCTATAGCCACCGTACATAAGCGTGAACACGTTTATATCCTTTCCCAGTAGCAAATATAAGCGTGAACACGTTCATATCCTGCTATTAAAACCTAATATAAAGCGTGAACACGTTTTAGATCCTTTCCAACTTACTAAGCCATATATATATATATAGGCGTGAACACGTCTATAGATAATAACATCTATAACCCATAAACTTTTCTTCCACAACAGGTATAATAATTTTTATACATATCAAATATAAATGAATAAACATTGTTAGTTTTAAGACAACTTAATAATAAATAAATATTGAAATTTAACACACAATCTTTTATTTGAGAAGTCTTGTTCTTGTGAATACAAATTTATTGTAACGACCCAGGACCAACCCCTGAGTATTACCCCGGCAAACAGAGCGACGAAAAAGTGTCGTTACAATTGGCGCCCGAGCAGGGACATTGACTTCTTAAAATATAATCAAAGTAATATCCACGTTACCATGGCACAAGCGAAACCAACTATGGATACTCTTGCCCCTAACACCTCAAACAATACAGAACCGAAAGCGGAGGTCCCACAAAATTTACACGAAGCTCGAAGATCTCCAACACCAAATAAATCATGGGTCTATAATATTCGCAAAGATGAACTGAGTAAACAATTGGAAAACTTTCAGTTAGATACAACCGGAACAATGGAAGAACTACGCCGACGCATGACTAATTTCATTGAAGAAGGAAACTACGACTCGGTCACCCGCAATGAGTTAACAATCCTCGCACAGAATCATACAAGAACAAGTACCAATGCCAGTATAGAAGGAAAAATAAGCAATTCACTAGTACCAGTTTTGACACCACTTAATGTTCCAACCATGGCTCAAGTAAGAAGCTGGTCAGTCCAATATGATGGTGGAAGAGACCCACTAGCCTTTATCGAGAGAGTTGAAGAAGTAGCAACCATGGAAAATATCGACCTCAATGCTATTCCACGCACAATGCCAGAACTCCTGAAGGATAGAGCTTTAATATGGTATCGAAACAACAATAGACAGTGGCCACTTTGGTCTCAATTTAAAAACGACTTCCTTCAATTTTTTTTACCTGCACGATATTTCGAAAAACTGGAGGACGAAATCCGGTCGAGACAGCAAAAACAGGAAGAACCGTTTAAAGACTATGTTTTAACACTTCAGAATTTAATGCGACAGGCCGATATTTCTCCATCACAACAACTCGAAAGGATATACAGGAATTCTCTAATCAGCTACCAGATGTACATCAAACGAAGGGACTTTACGACGTTGAATGAACTAATCATTTTAGCGAAAGACTTTGAGACATTGAAACATGGGCAAGACAAACCTCAATCCAGTCGTCCGAAAGAAGAACGCAGCCATCTACTTAAAGCTTACGAGGAGAAAGTTTTAAATCCCCAACAGGCCTGCCGTCGATGTGGAATATCGGGGCACGTAGCAAGACAATGTCAAAATCGTTCAATACAATTTTGTTGGGAATGCGGTAACAAAGGAGTCCGCACAATCGAATGTTGCCGTAAAGATTCGGGAAACTTCAGACGGGTCCGTTCTATGACAGGAGAGACAAACAACCCGCGATTCCATCCTGTCCCAACGCCGAAGAACCCATTTGCTTAAAACGCAATCGTCTTCTAGCACGAATACGATTAGACGACCATCCCCTTGAAGCTACACTGGATACGGGAGCGTCAAGCAGTTTCATCAGCCTGGCACTGGTTCAAAAATTGGGCCTCATGTTACATAAAAATAAGATTTCCATAAAGGTTCGTCTTGCAGATAATACCACGAGGCATGTTCAGACGTATATAGAGGCAAACGTTCAATTGGGGAAAAAGAATATACGACAGAAGTTGTTGATTTTAAATGAAAGTACGGATGAAATCATGTTAGGTTTGGACTATTTTCAAGCAATAGGCACATCAATACAAATAGGAGATCATCTCATCGTCATGAGTAATACGGACCCCCCATCAGTGGAGAAGTATATACCCAGTGCGTCTCTAGCCCAAATAGAACACGAAACTACCATTAAGGAATTCCTGGACAAAGAACTTAAATATTTCAAGGCCATGAGTGGCGTCTCGAATATCACCACCCACAAGATAGTGATGAAGGACGACCGGCCTATTAAACAAAGATATTTTCCTAAGAATCCCGCAATGCAGAAAATTATCGACGAAAAGGTGAATGAACTACTTGCGAAAAATTGTATCGAGCCATCCAAAAGTCCCTACAGTGCCCCGGTGGTCCTGGTAAAGAAGAAAAATGGCACATGGCGTTTCTGTGTAGACTACCGACAACTAAATGCGAATTCCATTCCAGATGCCTATCCCTTGCCTCGTATTCACCACATTTTAGATCGCCTTCGCAATGCAAAATTCATAAGTAGCATCGATTTGAAAGATGGTTATTGGCAGATTCCCATGGACGAGAAGAGTAAACCACTCACAGCTTTCACCGTACCAGGACGAGGACTATTCCAGTGGCGCGTACTCCCATTTGGTCTACACTCCGCACCCGCTACATTTCAACGAGCGTTAGATCAAGTTATTGGAGCGGACATGGAACCACATGCATTTGCGTATTTGGACGACATCATTGTCACGGGTACCACATTCGAGCATCACGCACGTAACCTAAAAGAAGTACTATGCCGTCTCAAAGCAGCCAATCTAAGGATAAATGTGGATAAATGTGAGTTTTTCAAAACAGAAACGAAATATTTGGGACACATGATTAGTGCCCAAGGAATCCATACTGATCCGGATAAAATCGCCGCCATTCGAGATCTCCCCACCCCAACTAATATCAAACAAGTAAGGCAATTTCTCGGTGTAGCTTCATGGTATCGGCGCTTCGTACCTGACTTTGCACGAATTATGCACCCACTCACGTCGCTATTAAAAAAAGGCAAACATTGGAAGTGGACAGAAACGCAACAAAGAGCCTTTCAGGAGATTAAAACACGCTTAACCGAAGCACCGATTCTAACGTGTCCTGATTACAATGTCAAATTTTGTCTGCAAACCGATGCCAGTGACATTGGCTTAGGTGCCGTACTAACACAAGAGATTGAGGGTGTGGAGAAAGTAATAGCGTACGCCAGTAGGCATTTGACCGAAACTGAAGTAAAATATTCTACAACCGAGAAGGAATGTTTAGCAATTGTATGGGCAGTGCGCAAACTGAGGCCATACTTGGAGGGATACCATTTCGTCATTATAACCGACCACTTAGCATTGAAATGGCTCAATTCCATAGAAAATCCAACAGGGCGAGTGGCCAGATGGGCTTTAGAATTACAGCAATATCAATTCGACATTCAGTACCGCCGTGGTAAGTTGAACGTAATAGCCGACACTCTCTCACGACAGCCAATAGAAGATGCGAAAAGAATCATAGAAGAACCCGAAGGTGAAGCGCAGGGCAAATGGTATGAACGCAAAGTTGAAGAGGTAAAACATAATCCAATACAGAGTCCAGATTTTGCCATCCAGAATGAACAACTGTACAAATGTCTTCCAGCCGATCGAGGAAGTCATACGGAAAGTCGTTGGAGGCTATGTGTGCCTGAAAATGTGCGGCAACGAGTCTTAGAGGAGAATCACGACAACACACCTGCCGGACATTTTGGTATTCGCAAGACCATTGCGCGTATACAGAATCAGTATTATTGGCCCGGTATGTCACGTGATATTGCTAAACATGTAAGAAGATGTGAATTGTGCCACAAATACAAACCAAGTTCAAACAAACCGGCAGGAATGATGCTGACTACAATCCCCGAAGAACCATTTGCTACCATCACAGCCGATTTTATGGGGCCATTACCGCGATCGAAAAATGGAAATACAATGCTGCTGGTGATACTAGATAAATTTTCAAAATGGACAGAGATGATACCAATGCGTCGAGCGACATCCGACAATGTGATCAAAGCATTGAGAGAAAGAATATTAGCCAGATTTGGGGCACCCAAAGATATCATTACTGATAACGGGCCTCAATTTACTAGTAACGTTTTCAAACAATGGTTGGTAAAGATGGGCATTAAACACAGAACCACAGCCCCGTACACGCCACAGGAGAACCCTACTGAACGAGCGAACCGAACTATTAAGACGCTAATGTCGCAAACGGCACGCGAAGAACATCGTACTTGGGATGAAATGTTACCGGAAATAACTCTAGCCATTAACACTGCGAAATCAGATTCAACAAAATACACTCCAGCCTATCTAGTACAAGGGCGAGAGTTGAGACTCCCTGCCAACTTATTTGACGAATGCACCCCAGGAACAGGAAATCCTCAAGTAGCTCCAGCAGCAAAAGCCGAGAAACTGCAACGGGTGTTCAAAACCGTTCAACACAACCTGCAACAAGCCGCAACCAACCAAGCGAAGTATTATAATTTGCGTCGTCGGGATTGGAAACCACGGATAAATCAATTAGTGTGGGTTAGACAACATCCCCTCTCAAATGCCAAAAACGATTTTTCAGCAAAACTTGCACCGAAATTCGACGGGCCATTCAAAGTACAAAAATTTATATCTCCAGTAATAGTTAGTCTGAAATCCATCCGAACGGATAAAATAATAAAGGCTCACATCGCTGATCTGAAGGTATATCATGGAGACCAGAAAATGATAACACCAAGAACCTATTAACATCTATAACATGGGTAATATATGTTTCTTCAGTTAAAATACTTCCGAAAAACTAACGGTGTCAATGCCTCAAATACCGACTGTAGGGTACATCGGAAAAAAACTTATCAACTCCTAAAGGATAACTTTATTAACGGATTAAGTTAAAGTTTAAAATATGCGGTAACAAACTGTCTCATATCAGTTGGTGTGTCTGTACGTATGAAAATTTCCAGGGTGTAGGGTGCACAACGGAGAACAGTAATAAATAAGGACACTAAACAGTAAGTCAAAAACAATCCGAGTACGTATCCGTTAAAAGACACATATAAAAGGTCGCGGAACTCACCATAGAATCCTAGTTGACGGTTAAGCCACACAGTATCAAGATGTCGAACGCAGATCATAAATTCAAAATTAGCATTGAGACATACAGGAAACGATTGCAGGCATTAGAAGCAGCTCGTCCAAGATGTAAAATTATTGAACCTCATGTAACAAAGAACCTAAAAAAGCAAAAAATAAAAAAAACCAATGGAAAATACACAAGCAATACTAACCTCCACATTAAAAATAAAGGTAAACCCCATGACCTAGATAGCAGTAAATCAGTTCCATGGATAACACCGAACGATAGGAAGAATAAACCAAGAGCTCTCGGTTGGCGAACCAAATTCTCCACATCTACTGAAGTCACCGCAAGGGAAATGCAGCCATCAACAATCGAATTAGCAGAACATTCGTTAACGGTGACTGATGACGACGACGTTATCTGTCTGGAAGCACCGGAATTAGTCGACGAGCTCAATCGCAGTGTTGGTAACCAAGACACTGCACCAGAAAGTATAAAATTCAGCTCAACACTGGCACCAGACGAACTTCTACAGCGGATGCTAGACATTGTGTCGGAGCCCATTGATCAAACGCCACAAACGCCGAGAGCACCACCATCGCCTGCCATTCATTTGACAAGTCCGATAAAAACAAAAACGATCTGCACGACTTGGCCACCAGAATTGGAGACAGAAATAAACGAGGCACGTCAAAAGTTAACATCAGGCAAACGAATCGCGTTCAACAGAACACTTAGTGGAACACTGTACACCGTAAGAATGACGCGTACCGGTAAGGTCACAGTACGAATTGTTTCTTAATCGGAGAAGGAGGGAAATGTAAGGACGGAATTTTTACATTAAAATTTCCACCCCACATAAAAATTAACACGAGTCCGAACCGGCGACTGCGACTGCAACTGCGACTGCTGCGAACACAATATGAATTTGAAATTGTATTATGGAATTTATAGAAATAAACAAATACCTTGAATATGTATATTACTTTCATTTAATGAATATGAATATTACTTTTGCTTATTTATTATAGTTTTCTCTTTAATTTACGAATTAAAATTTAGCAAACATAAACACGCGTTCTAACAAACGTCAAATGTAAACAATATGTGCAGCGGCTAAAAGAAGAGAAGACAATGCGCGCGCAGGTAAAATGCACCACGGCGAATTCAAGACAGCTGTAAACAAAATATTGAACAGTAGAATAAGAATTCACACGCATACATTGACATCTAAATTCAAACCAGCCGTAAAACAAACAAATGCGCTACACTACAGTTTGGTCTGATGGGTATATAAGAGGATACATTTGCTTGAGAAGGCAGTCAGTGATCAACACGCAAAGTGTTCAGAAGCAGACAGAGGCTCGTTATCAACTTTCGAAGACAAGAGAACGTACCAGGGACTTGGACAGTCAAACACAACATACAAAGTCGGTCGCAGAGCTAAGTATAAACAGAGACTTACATAACAAATTTTCCTTTGATTTGTATACCCCTCCTACAGCCACCGTATATAAGCGTGAACACGTTTATATCCTTTCCCAGTAGCAAATATAAGCGTGAACACGTTCATATCCTGCTATTAAAACCTAATATAAAGCGTGAATACGTTTTATCCCTCCTATTGCCAC
>NC_051846.1:232152674-232157157 GCF_002237135.1 Teleopsis dalmanni | reverse complement strand
CCGAGCATATTTTTCTAGCCGACAATCTTCTGTTAAAAAATCATATTTCTACAAAGCATCTCCATGTTACTCTATTTTTTTTGTAATTTAGCAGGACTCCTGTTGAAATTTAGGCTGGACTCATATACTTTAAAATAACTTATCTGACTAATAATATAAATAAATACCCATCAATATATTGCTTACTTCGGGGCACACTATAGATTACGAATATTTCTCACAGGATTTCTGTAATATTCAGATATTTCCAGTTTTTTGAGAAAATGTTTATTACTAAGCTGTTATTTATTTTAAAACATTATTTTAAAATATTTTAAAACATTTTAAAACAATATTTTTATGATTAGATTGCATCTCTTTAGGAAAAACTACAATGAATTTCTAATTGTAAACTTCAACTTAAGAAAAATTCTTTTTTGATGTAGTCTAGTTACATTTTGAAGTAATCCACTTCCATTTTAAAATAGTCTACTTCAATTCTGAAGTAGGGTACTTCTATTTTTTAGTAGTCTAATTATATTGTGAAGTAGTCTACTTCTATTTTGAAGCTCAATAAAAGCGATCAATTATAAACTTATTTTTAACCAATCTTGGATCACAAACCGATAAAATGTTTCGTTCTGTATTTAAAAAACATGTGCATTTTTCAATAGAAAAATGTTGAATTGAAAGTATCTTTCTAAAAAGTGTGTTTTTAAAAACTTAGCTTAAGTATCATTTTTAACATAAATAATTTATGTTAATCTTAATTATTTCTCAAATAAAATTTCCTAATAAGCTTATGCTTTAAAATATGTGGTATAATGCACTTATTAATTTACCACAATTCATAATAACTTGGTGCTTGGAATTATCCTTATAAGTATAAGTTGCAAAGTTTAAAGTAGAAAGAATAACGACAATAAAAAGAGATACCGTCTCCTAAACGGAGCAGCAGGCACACCGCAGACATATTGATCTGTTCATGGCGCTGCTATGGACCCTCAACCAAAACCAGAGAACTTTTCGTTCTTCGATGAAAGGCCAAAAATGGTCAAGCGCGTCAGGGACCCCTGCCTGCAAAGTCTTGGAAATAAATTTTTTGTATTTAATTATTCGTAAAATAATTTTGTGAGACTTAGTAAGTATCAGAATCTTCACTGACATACTGCACGACTTAGGCATAGACGGTCGTGATAATCGATGGCGGACTATATACGTTCGCACATTTTTCTGGAGTTTTGTTAATTTGATGTGAAGGTTTTATTAACAAATTCACTTGCTGTATTTATATTACAACGAAATCATAAACCAGCTGTAGAATAAATGAATTAATTAATTATATTTTTATTTTTAATTGTTAAATTTCAATATTATTTTTTGTTACATAATTTAAATATTCTTTATTTTTTATATATGTATTATTTTTTTGATTTTGAATTATATTGAAAACTTATTATATATCAAGTCACATGTTCCTTTTCAACTCGATATAGCATATGCATATAAAATTGGGAAAATAACAATTATAATTTTTAATTAATTTGTTGTTTTATGTCTTCTTCACTCCTCCACAAATTTTTCCTTTCTTCAGTTATATTTTGATTGTTGATCGAGCGTTGATTAATTGATTGATTGATGTTGTTGGCAACGGCTTTGTAGAGATTCAGCTGCAGTCAACAAGACCAACATTGTTTTTGTTTGCTTTTAATTTAATTTTTGCTCTCGTTTGTTTTTATTTGTTGATTATGATTGCGATTGCGATTGCAATTACAGTTGCATAAGTAGTAAACAGAAGTGAGCGGCACACAATACGAGCGTTTGTGCCACGTATTCGTTAGGCAACAAACGCTGGCTGTGTGGAAAACAAAATTGTCGATGTAAATGTGCGGTTGCGTGTGTGTGTTTGTGCGAGTGTATGTGATTATTTTATTGTTATATTTTTATTACGATCTTAATGTTGCAGCATTCAACAAGGAGAACTTGTAAAAGACCAAGGCTTTTTGTTTAATACATTTTTTTTCTTTAAACTATTTGCATATTTTATTTTTATTTATAAAAATGTTAATTACACTTTAAACACAAGCGCGCTTATTTCTATACGCTTTAGAAAAAATTATGTTTTTTATTATACGTGCAATTTTTTAGTCATACCATTTTACTGTGACAAATAATACAATTTTTTCTAAATTCTTTTTTTTTTATTGTTTTACAGGAAATGGGTTAATAAACGAGGCTGAATTCCTGCAATGGGTCGGACGCATACAAGCCATACGTGACGAGCAGCAACAGCAACAACAACAACAACAGCAGCAAACGCAACAGGAAGAAAATGCAAGCAAACCAGAGGAAAACGATGATGTCACTGAGGATTTAATAGCCGCGTTTAGGTAAGTGTAATTACACACACACATACACATATACAAATTCACTGAATTTTATCCTTTCGCTTAGATGTTGGAATAAAAAATTCTATTATAAAATCTGTAGAATTTTTTTACTTAATCTTTTTTTTATTTCAATTTGTTCAAAGATAGTTTCCCAAGCCTTTGGTATTACCTTTAAGCTTTTATACTTTTTTTTTGAATTATTTTTTATATTTTGTTTTTGTTGTTGTTGTTGAATACTACGACAGGATAGTTGCAGTTTCCTTATTTATGCTTTGAAAAATTCTTTACTGCATTTGAATAAAAAATTATTTTTTTTAAGTTGATTTAGTAAAAACCTTCACTATGCTAGATTATGGTTCCGATACAGCTTAAGGTGAAATTTTATTACGTTAAGTTCAATTTTCTTATAAATTGTGTTTTATTAAGCATTATTCTTTAATATGGAAAAATTATAAAATTAGCGAGTTTTTTTTTAAATTTTTTTTTTCAATTCAGGTTTTATTCTATAGAATATAGAGTTTTACACATAATTCTTAATATGTAAATTTAACACTTTAGAAAAAATTCCTTTTCAATTCAGATATTTTTTTTTTGTGGCGAGAAGGTGGAATGCTCTATGCACCGACCGTCGTTGGAATGGTGTGTCCGACTCCCTAACATTAATATGTAGTATACGGACTAAAAGTTTCCCACTTCGGCGAGATTTATTTCCCCTCGGAACCGCTTTCGCATTTCAATTCAGATATTTACAATTATTAATTTATATTAATTAATATTATATTGTTAATTAGTTCAATTATTGATCACTGATCACTCATCATGATCACTGATGATAGGTATTTACAAAATTCAAAAGTTAAATTAATTAATAAAATAAAAAAATTTTATTGTTGTAATTTAATAATGTTCGTCAAACCTCTCTTTTGAAAACAATACTTTATATTAAGAATTTAGTTAATTTCGTCAAAACGGACTTTAAAAAGCAATTTAATATTAATTAAAATATAAAAATAAATTTATTATTAAAAGTAAAATCAAGAAATTGCTTTATTTCTATAAGCCTATATTTTAATAATTTTTTTTTAACAAAATTAACTAAAATTTGGTATTTTCTGGTCCAGTAGAGATATTAAAATGAAGTTATCCTTAACATGAGAGAGGCTTTCATTTGAATATATTTTGAATACAGCATACCGAAACACTTCTAAATTTGGACACAAACATGGTCAATTCCATTTTTTTAAATATGTATCTCAAAAACTATAAATGATAGAAAATTCATCAACAGATATGGTAAAAATAACTATATAGATTTTTTTGGAACGAAACTTGTAAAATGTCTTTCATTATTTAGAACACTTGAACAGTTTTTTTCAAAATATGATTTAAATATATTCTTTCATTTGTAGGGTATTTGATCGTGATGGCAACGGTTTCATTACACGTGATGAGCTGCAAACTGCTATGGAAATGATTGGTGAACCGCTCACAGAAACTCAACTCACACAATTATTAGCTATTGCTGATTTGGATCAGGATGGCAGAATTAACTATGAAGGTAAATTTTAAACTTTACATATGCCTGCCACATTTGAGCAATTTTTACGAATTAACTCTGGTGCATTAATTTTTGATGCTTGCTACACTCAAATCAATTATATTGTCAATTACAATTACAGGGTAATTAGAATTGTGAAATTAGTTGCAAGTTTACAAGTGAAATTGGAATTGAAAGCTCCTTAGTACAAGGAATTGAAATTAGTAATTAAGTTGCGGGATTAGGTATCATCGGAAGATATAAAATCTAATAAATTTGTAGTTGGTCAAAAGTTTCGATGCTTCTTCTTCGTTTAATTACTTTTGCAAATTACCTGAATTAGTAATTGGGTTCTTCAATTCTAATTTCAATTGTAATCTTAATCTTAATTCTCAATTCTAAGTCCTTATGTTTAGGAATTGGGTTTTTCGAATTCCAATTCGACTTGTAATCTCGCAACTCAATGCATAATTTCTATTAACTTGGAATGAGAAATTGAGGATATTCTGATTACAAAAGTAATCAGTACTGTACAGTTCTGGCTACACTTGATAAATTCTGGTGAATGAAAATTGGT
>NC_051846.1:232146652-232152574 GCF_002237135.1 Teleopsis dalmanni | reverse complement strand
AAAAATAAACATATAAATAATTAATATATGTACAAAATTAAATAAAGATAAAGTTAAGGTTTGAAATATAAAACTAATGTTGTTTTTATGGTTGTAAAATATGATTCCATTTATACAAAATAATGCTATTTGATATCACATTCGATGATCAATAACATATACAACTGTCCTTGTTATTGGAATTACTCTTCTTATATATGCGCAAGTGTGAATGTAAGTAAATATTAAGTTTGATGAAAATTTATTCTAAATATTTTTTTTTTTAATTTTAAGCAATAAATAAAATACTTTTCTGATTATAATTAATTAAAATTATAATTAAAACATAAATAAATTTTTGTAGTTGTAGTTCACTACTGTTCGAAGAAACCTACTAATTATAATTAAACAAATTTTTTAATTCTAATTATTGTAAAGAATTAAATCAAGTATTTTAATTCTTTATTAGTTTATAATAAAATTATTAATTTCATTCGGAATTTATCAATTCATAAATTTAAAATGATATTATTATTATAGTAAATAATAATATGATAAGTAATAATTTCTAAATCTATTTTTTAAATTTGTTATATCCTTTTATAATTGTCATGAGATTATTGAAATAGATATAATAAATAATATATATTAGATGTTAAATACTAAAATAATGAGATTATGTTTACATTTTTTTTTTTTGAGGTTATATTGCTAGAACAAAATTATCAGTTCAATTTAACAACAGAAGTTCTGCGCTCCTGAAATTATAACTTATGGAATAATAGATATTCACATTATAAAAGAAAATTTGGAATATAGTGTACCGTACTATTTAACTATTTATATTTACATTTTTGCTTTCTTTCTTTCATCTTTCCTCGCTATCCCTCTCTTCTTTTTCTCTTCTTTCTCCCTCTCTCTTTTCTCTCTTCCCTTTCTCTCTCCATTTTTCCTCTCTTTTCTCTCTCTTCTTTATCTCTCTCTTCATTAACTCTCTTTTTCTCTTTTCTTTTCTCTCTTTTCCTTCCCTTTTCTCTCTTCCTTTTCTCTCTAAATTTTCTCTCTGTTTCCCTTTCTTTTTTCTCTCTCTTCTTTATCTCTATCTTTTTTCTCTCTTTATTAACTCTCTTTATAAACTCTCTATTTTTTTCTCTCTCTCTCTTCTCTCACTTCTCTCTCTATTTCTCTATCTATCTCTATTCGTTTTTTCCCCTCTCTCTTCCTTATTTCTCTTATTTCTCACTCTTCTCTATTTCCTCTCTCTTTTCTATCTCTCTCTATTTTCTTTCTTCATTAACTCTCTATTTCTCTATTTTTTTCTCTCTCTCTTTCTCTATCTATCCCTCTTAATTTTCTCCCCTCTCTCTTTCTCTTTCTTCACTCTTCCTTCTTTCTCTTTCTTCACTCTTCCTTCTTTCTCTTTCTTCACTCTTCCTTCTTTCTCTCTCTCTTCTTTTTCCACTCTCTAGTCTTTCTGTCACATTTTTCTCCGTTTTTTCTTTCTCCTTCTGTCGTCTTTCTGCTTTATTCTTCTTACGTCCTCTCTGTTTCTTCGTTCTCTCCCTTTTTTCTGCCTTTTACTTTCTTCTCCTATACTCTCCCACTTTTCTTTAAAATCTCTTCCTTTTCTCATTGGCCTTCCTTTTCTATATCTTTGTCATTAAAACAAAAGTTGCCAGTATTAATAACCAAATAACCAAAGACCGCTTGCAATTTTCTTTACATTGTTTCTTTAAATTTTGCCTATATTTGAGACTTGAAAAAGCTTTGGTGACTATCTCTCAGAATCAGAGCTTCAAGCATTATTTAAATTTGTAATATTCGAATTAGAGATTTAACTCTATTTGATATCACCAGAGGGAATAAGTGTATACGTGGCGTACAACTAGCCATATTAACCTACATCTTTTTACGAACACTACCAATGATATCGCTGATAAGTTTTTATGTCCCAAAGCACACAGCAACTTCGCACCGTTCTATTGAAAAGTCTATGTTTCTCAGTCTTCAGTAAGGTTAACTTTATTTAAAATCTCTTCTAAACCCAATCCACTCTTGCTCCCACCCCTTTCACATTTCCTCTAGCTTACCATATTCTAACCCATTTATATGTATTTATAATAACTTCCATATTATCTGACCTATAGATCTCTGCGGTTTTATCTGATAATAATTATCTGATAATAAATAAAATAAATATAAATAATATTAATTAAATAAATTTTATTTAAATTTGAAAATTTAATCAAATATACTTTTATAATGCATTGGCTTAGCATAAATAAATAATAAACTTTCAACTTTCTTCAAATTAAATTTTTTATAAATTTTATGCCCACTTAGAAGAACAGAAAAATCGATATTAAATCCAAAAACAAAATGACATAAAATGAAGCAAAACTTCCCCAACAACAATAACAACAACAAACCACGGCCAACTAAGCAAAAGCGCCTATTTAAACTTAAATTTCATATTTAAATGTAAGCAAATAACAATAAAAAATTTGGCATACAAAAGAAAACAACGACAACAACAACAAAAACAATATAATAATAAAATGCAAAAACAAGTGCTTTGCTCATCACTTTTAAATGAAACAAATAAAATAAAAGCAATGCAGCAGTGCAGTGCAGTGGCAAGAACTAAGAAAATCAGTAATAAAAATGGCTTAAATGCAAATGCAAAGCACAAATATTAAAATGGAGCACATTAAGCTTAGTACATAAGATAACAACAACAACAAGAATATTACATTTCGTATTCTTTTTATTGTTGCTACTTTTAGGCTTAAAACTTACAATCACGCGGTTGCTACTGCTATTTTCTTTCTCCTTTTCTACTATGTATATATTAATATACAGTTTTGTATGTTTTTGTTTTTTTGTTGCAATAACAAACGTCAACAAACTTTTTTGATGCACTTGTATACATTGTTGTTGTTGTGTTGTGAACTCCATTTGTCTTTCTAACCTAAAATATTGTAATCAATATTAAATAAATAAATAAATAAATAAAATATTGTGACTAATAAAAATCATATGCAATAGTAAATTGGAAATTGGAAATCTCAAATGTAAACAGAAATATGTAAATTGCTTATTAACCTATTTTAGGCAAATATACAATAAATAAATTATTCAAGCACGCTACCCACAAAAAATTAGACAACTTTACTTATGAAAACATTTGCTATTAAATTAGTTAGTTAGGTCAGCAGCCTTTAAGTTGATCTAATGTTTAGATAGAAATATATATATATACATATATGTATATATACAATTTTGGAAAATACTAAAAATAAAAAATTTATTAACTTTGAAGAGGAATACTAATAAAAATTCTAAGAATATACAAAACTGACTCATGCATTGCTGTTTTTTATTCTTATTTTTAAATCAAAATTTAATAATAAATTTAAAAATTTTGATGTCAATGAAATAAAAAAAAGTAGCAATAAATTGAAATGCAAATTTCATTTGATTTAAAAAAAAAATATTAACTGACAATAACGAATTTCTCAAATAAATTAAACTTAAACTTGCCTACAAAATGACATAAACGCATGACAGTGTATAGACACTTTTTTTTAATAATAGCCACTAATTTGTAGAAAGAGTATTATAATTTAATACAATTTGCAGTTCCCAGCAGTGCCACTTGAATGTTGTTGTCTTCATCGTCATCATTGCTGACGTAGACGTCGACGTCGACGTCGATGTCAACGCCGCCGTCGTAGTGCATGAATCACTCTTTTACGCCCAGCAAGCAAATGTACGGAAAAATATTTATGCGGTTCAGCGCTGCTTGACGGTGGCAGAGGGAAGTGCTGCGAATTATACGTTTTGGAACATATAAATTTCAACTTTTGCTCCTCTGCTTTTTGAAAAATCTGTTATTGTTGTTATTCTTGTTGTTGTTGTTGTTATTGTTGTCAGTTGATCCACTCGCTTGTTTCCACGCTTGTGTGCATGTTTGTCTTCATGTGTGTATGTATGTATGTATGTGCGTGCGTCTCTAAATGTACGTTCTTATTTGTTTATATTGCAAGATGATGCTATTTTCCTTGCTAATCAACAAATGGAACGCTTTTCACTTTTAGAAAAACATCTTTGTAGATATTTTCCTTGGGTAATTCAAAATTTTCTTTTTCAAACATTTTCTTACGATTTTTTTCTTAATTTTCTATATTTTGTTGGCAAAGTTTGCAAAATTTCTAGTGTCACCTGCTGAGTTTGCTATTATTAGTTTTTAATGCAAAAAAAAAAAAACAAAAATAGTTTTATATATAATATTTATTTATTTATTTATTTTTTTTAATATTTACACTATCTACTGCATTTCGTAATCTTTGTTTACAAACAATTAAAAAAAAATTAAATTTATTTTTTTAAAAAAAAAATCACGATTTTTTGTAAACTTACATTGTAATTATTTTACATATTAACAATTATTGTACATCATTATTTGTGTAAATATAAATAATGCAAATAAACTTATCTATAGAAGGATCGTGTAATATGTCTATCACTATGACAGCATTTCAGACTAATATTTAAAAAAAAAAATAAAAATAAAAAAATATCTTGTAATATTATATCACAGTTTTCATGCAAATTAATACATACTTTCATTTTAGATTTTTTTATTTTTATAAAAATATTATTAATTCTACTTTAACTAATTTAATGATTTAGTACAAGTTGTAAGATATTAAATTATTCTCTTAATCACTTACTAACATAATTAAGTTAGTCACATATTGAAAATGCCCATAAGGTTAAACACATAAACACACAAAAAGTTGAACTAATAATAAATAAATAAATATTTTGAGATGAGATGAGAGAAACTGATGAGATGAGATAAGATAAACACATTTGAGATGAACTGAAAAAATTTTCGAATTAATTTTATACTTAAAAATTGAATTTGAACCAGAACATCTAGCCAAAGTGTCAGCTAACACCACCAAAAATGGAAAAAAAATTAAATAATAATTAAGTAATAAAGGAATGAATTTCAAAACAAAAGTAAACTTCCCGATTAATCGGATTGTTCATCTGTAAGGATGCAAGATCTGCTATATCACCTTAATTTAACTAGATAGATTTAGGTTTCTTTTTTTTTGTTTTGGTTTCTTGCAAGGAATGTGGTAGCTCAACGGCGGAATATTGCCAATTAAGGGTAGCGAAGTGATATCATCAGTGGTCTTGAAAATAATTCTTGTATTTAAATATTTGTAAATAATTTTTTGAGACTGCAAGCACCAAGAATCGAACTCGGGTCCTGCCAAATGTGAAGCTCAGAATCAACCCACCTTAACCAACTGACCCATAGCCCTACTTGACTTTTATATGCGCACATTTTTCTGAAGTTTTGTTAATTTCCTGCGAAAGTTTTATTAACAAATTCACTTGCTGTATTTATATTCAAACGAAATCATAAACCATATACATATATATAGTGAGTATATTTCTTTAATAGTCCATACAATCCTATGAATCAAATGTAACGGTGATTGGTGCCCCTCTTAGCTCTTTTACACTTATTGTTATTTCATATATAACTTCTTGATAATCTGTATGTAGACGTATGTTTTTTTATTAGTAATCTCGTACAAACAGTTATAAACAATTTTAAAATTCCATAAATTAATTACTTACTATAAATTATAGTGTACGGAGAGTATATCGTAAATTATATTTGAAACAAATCGCAAATTACGTTATGAATTAAAAATTTTATCACTTCCAATTCAGTAAGCGATCATAATTTAATTAATTAAATTTAAACAATATGAACTTATCGAAGTTCTTTCTTCCGGTACCAAGACAATGACGTAATTTATCACTAATAAATGCTACTAAGCAGTTACAACATTTATCAAATGAACGTAAACAAAAGCTAATTATACAGCAGAACAGACCGAACAGAACCAGAGG
>NC_051846.1:232135080-232146552 GCF_002237135.1 Teleopsis dalmanni | reverse complement strand
TACAAAAGAAAGCGAAAGAAACGCTATGAACCTACGATGGACAAAGGCACTTTAACAGCACTTTTTTTTATTTTTTGCTAAATTTGCGTTGATTTTATGGGTGAGACTGTCAAGATATATTATTTAAATTTGCAGATTTTATATATAATAATTTTTGATTTGTGATGTTTTTATTATACACTTTATATTGTTAATGTTTGTATTCATAATTAAAATGCAAACTTGTAATTTTACCGCATTAAATTTTTATATACTCGTATATATATTTTTTTTTTTTGATTTTCTGTTATTTTATTTTATCGCATTTTTAATAATGTATTTAAATTTTATTTTATTACATGAAGAAACTCATTTGCGAAATTTGCATAAATTGTATGAAAATTAAATTGATTCGATAACACTTTTTCTCTATGGTCACTTGGTGTTAATTATGAGCCATGAAATTGTATTTCGTTTGAATGGTTAAGCAAGTTTGATTCAGTTAATTGTTTTTTTTTTTTGTTTTTTCTTCTTTTCTTGATAGACAGATACTTTCAAATTATTCAGCATGGAAGTATAAAGCTTATACCTCGTATAATACGATCGGCGATGAAGCAACAATCTATTTTAAATTAATAATAAATGCTTAATCTGTTATGGCTTTTAATTACTTTTCTGTAATATTGATAACAAACAGTGAGGTTGTAAATTTAAATTAATTACTTTGTTTTATTTATTGCAAAATTTATTGCAATAAAAATCACTACATATAATTTTTTATGTTATATTGTACCATAAAATAAAATTTAATTTAGCAAAAGAAAAAAATGTTTGTATTACAAACATTAGATCTACTATTATTATTTTTATTAGAATTACCGTAATTATTATTAGAGCTTCATATTTTATTCAAAATTTTCATAGCCTCGGGCATTTTGTTGATGTGCCGGAGCATCTGGCTTAGGCACAGCCAACTTGTTGTATCTAAGCTAAACACTGGGACACGGCAAAATGCTCGAAGCGTCGCATAGCTCTAATAAGATTTTAAGATGTAATAACAATTAAGATAATAATAATTACAATAACAGTAGTTCTAATTGTGTAATATAAGAAGTTTTTTTTTCTATTATAGAATTAGTTTGTAGAATTTGAAATAAGATTTGATAAATAAATAAAATATCTTCGAGAAGATTGAACGCTTTCGATATTTGAGACCATGTTATATAGACTGTCATATGGAAATAGTCACAGCAATATTATAGTAGTTCTAATTCTGTAATAGAAGAAATTTTTTCTATTATAGAATTAGTTTGTAGAATTGAAAATAAAAATATGATATACGAATAATTAAAATATCTTCGAGAAGATCGAACGCTATCGACATTCAAGTCTATGCTATTTAGACAGTCATATGGAAATAGTCACAGCAATATTATAGTAGTTCTAATTCTGTAATAGAAGAAATTTTTTCTATTATAGAATTAGTTTGTAGAATTGGAAATAAAAATTTGATGTACGAATAAGTAAAATATCTTCGAGAAGATATAACGCTATCGACATTTGTGTCCATGACAGTCATATGAAAATAGTCATGGAAATATTATAGTAGTTCTAATTCTATAATACAAAATTTTTTTTTTCTATTTTAAAATTAGTTTGTGTTTCTGTTTAACAAATTAAAAATAAAATGCAAACTTGCTGTTTGAACGTTCCCAACACTTAGGGGTACACATATAATCATATGATAAATAATCCCGGCAATTTCACTCTCTTTTTGGTTATGAGCAAAAGGTATGTCATACTAAAAGCCACATCACAATTTTCAATTTCGTAATTTCACGGTTATTTAGATACTTTTTATTTGTGTTCAAATATAATGAGAAATAGTTTTATACCTTTGTGTCGTAAAAATAAACTTTTTCTCCAAAAAAAAAGAAGCAATTTTTGACATTTGTTACTAAGCAACACTATTTTGACCCACGAGACATCCTGTGCCTCATCATCGTAACCAAATTTAAATCGAATTTTCTTCCTTTGTCTCATATTCAATATTATAACTTACATAGAAAACAACAAATTCACATTTGACGTGACCATGACTGTGTGCATAACATGGCTCTAACATAGTCCTTAAAATGTTGGATCCAAATGTTAGAATTAAAGTATGTTTGAGCTGTTAGAACATTGTAATGCTCGCACCCTTTGAAGTAGTAATTATTAGACGCTATATTCTTTGAACAGTTAAGTTTAAAATTCAGTGAAATTTATTAACCAAATAATCAACGATGTTTCTAATTAAGGTACAGAAGGATGGATACATTAACATATGATTTTACTTATCTAATTTAGGTTTGATTAATAAATAAATAGTTTTTCATTTAATGAACTCTTTCTGATATCTAGCTTTTTGCACATTAAAAATTCTTTTGTGAGAAGTTACCGACATGAAATATATAATCTGGACAATCATTGGAATTAATATATTTTATAATACTATGTTTAAGTTATTTGAGACAGTGCACTTAAGCACTTTTACTCTTTCTTAACGCGAGGTATTTTTAAAACCCATCTTTACGCCGTGACTGGATTATTGTTTATCACTTCATCAGACTAAGCAATAATTGATCTCAGATCTACAAGACCTCCCCGAGGAGCTTGTAACCTTTCTAAGATTTGAAAACGTGGTGTTGGTAAGTCTGTCAATTTTCGCAAATAATTTCAGGGCTCTATCTATAGATGAAATATATTCTACTGAACAAAAGTGAAGAATTTTATAGAACAAATTAGTATAAGAATCCCGGCTTTATTTTCCGAAAATCGTCTACCGAAATGAAATCTATAATCTGGAGAATAATTGGTATAAGTGTTTTGCATTAGAGTTTAAGGTTATTCTACTAAATAAAAACACACGAAATACAAGGCTTGCGGCTAGACTTTCGAAAAACGGTTACAGAGACAGGATCTATAAATTGGAGAGCCCTAAGGATAACTGTATTGTATTATAGTTGAAAGACATTCTACTGAAAACAGTCACGAATTTTGAATAACAAATTAAAGGAAGAGTTACGGCTAGAACTACGAGATGGGATTCAGTAATTGGAATATCGTTGGATTGTAGTAACAAAAATAAAAGCAATTTTTAAATTAAAAATCAGAATTTTTATCTGTTTCGCTTTTTTTAAAACAAACTAGAGCTAGACTCGCGGCTAGAAGAAAAATAAACAATTTTAAAATAGAATATAGTAGCTTGTAACATAATGATGTCTTAAATAGGAATACAAAGCTACAATTTTATCATAAATACAATTCTTTTTCTAATGGGATATAATTTTTTTTAAAGACAAATTGGCAGAAATACATAATGATGTTCAAGTTTAGATAATTTTAGGCAAATTATGTAAACTATTATTATATTAAACATAGAAATGCAACGTAAATGCTTGTTTTATTTGATTAATTAGTTAGATAAATATAATTCGCAAGATTCTTTTATGTTTATATGATCAGTTTAAGTGAAATCAAAATCAAAATAAAATTTCTTAGAATATAACATACGTGCACATCATTACCAAATAATTCTTAGTAGATTTGTAGAAACAGGTAGATTTCATTAAAATTAACCAAATATTAAAGAGTAAATATTTAATTTTAATATTTTATGTAAATTAAAATTTTCGTCATGAATTATTTTTTGTTTTAATTGAAAAAAGCCGCCTCTATTAAATGCTTTTTGTATGAAGTAATTTTAGGAAAATCTAATTTTTAGCCCTGAACTTACAAATCAGCGTTTCGTACTTAGTAATATTTTAAACTAAAGGCATGAATTGTAGCTAGCCTATATATAAAAACTATCATGTCTGAAAGGGTTAACTTTTAAACTAAAATTTATTTACATTTTTTTTTTGTTTCTAAATTTGTAATCTTACCTTAACCTTCCACAATGGAAAAGGTTTGCACAACATATTAGTCATAATTTATGACTTCTTAACCATACTACCTTTATACAGAATGTGTTAAGAAACAAAGTTTTTACCTGTAGTATACTTTATTTCAATTGCACAATCAGTACAAAAGCCTAAATCTAAATGGACAGACGACAGCGGCATTGTAATATTCCTACGAGAACTGTAACTAATCACAGGTAAAATTGACTCTTGCACGGACGCACAAAACCACGGCTGACCTTAATTCTATAAATCTTTAAGCAAATGAAATACTCGTAGCATTAAAAATCACGACAAAAATGCTGAGTTGTGTACTCTACGCACGCCGAAAGTCATTTAAGGAGATTATGATAACTCTGGTATAATCTATAAATCTGCTGACATTTTAATAGGGACTTACGAATATTTGTCGCCGTGCCAAGCTATAAATAATTAGCGTCGCCTTTTGAATATTTTTACATTTGGCCAAGTATTTAAATGAATTGTTCACGCCCTCGATTTCGTTTCGTTATATGTGATATGGATGTGATATGGATATGAGCATTCATTATGTGTGTGCACATCGGCATCCGAGTAGTCGAAGTTGTCGCCGTAGAAGAAGCCACAAAAAAACTGCAAAATATTTCGAATTAAGTTAAAACCGCACCCAAAACACTTCCATCATTTTGCATGTAATTAAAAATTCAGTAAATGCTGTTACTACTCTATAAATAAAGTAAAACACAATAATATACCATACAATAGATAGAATGTCTCAGCTAGAATGTTTTGCTGATTTCAGTAATTTGTTTTTAGCAACAAATTAGAATTTTAATTTGTACAAAACGTAAATAACTTAAATTACACAACACACTAATTGAGCACAAAAGCGCAAATGGCAGACAAATTTAATTAATTAAGGAAATTGAAAAACTATTGAAAAATAATTCAATAAAAGAAATTATTCCCATTCAGATACATAAATCAACTTCTCATGTTCCAAATCAAACAACAAAAAAATATCAAATTTACATTTTTTTGTATTTTTGTTCTTTTGATTTTTTATTAAAACCAAAAAGATGTATGTTATGTGGAGGCGAATCAAGTCGAACCGCTGCTGATAAGAACACACCAACCTACAAGATACACGCCTGCCTGCATCTCTGCGGTTGTTGTGCTACAATTTTCTGAATTCTTATCTTCGGTATTTGTGAGGTCAGCGCCTCGAATTGTTTCTGATTAGTCGAGTTCAATTCAATTCCCTTACCAACGATTCTCTTCAACTTGCTCCTTAGGGTCTACGCTGTCGCTTTGTGGTCTATGAGCTTTAATAAGTTAATTTTTTATTATGGCATAACCACTGAATCTAACTGAAGTACGTGCTTCGCTTCAATAATTTCAATTCTCATTCAGTTTAATGAATATTAATTTTCATTTTTAAACTAATATTGAAGCTTGAGGCTTACAACTGTTAACACAAATACTTTCAGTATTGAAATCAATTTAAATTTTGTTCACTTTTCCATTAATTAAAAAATATGTTTTCTGTCAATCTCTCTCTTAGTATATAAAATTACATTGTTAATTCAATAATAAAAAAAATAAAAATTATTTCTTGTAATTTGTATACATTCGATACGCTTTCAACGATAAGCCTCTGGTTCTGTTCGGTCTGTTCTGCTGTATAATTAGCTTTTGTTTACGTTCATTTGATAAATGTTGTAACTGCTTAGTAGCATTTATTAGTGATAAATTACGTCATTGTCTTGGTACCGGAAGAAAGAACTTCGATAAGTTCATATTGTTTAAATTTAATTAATTAAATTATGATCGCTTACTGAATTGGAAGTGATAAAATTTTTAATTCATAACGTAATTTGCGATTTGTTTCAAATATAATTTACGATATACTCTCCGTACACTATAATTTATAGTAAGTAATTAATTTATGGAATTTTAAAATTGTTTATAACTGTTTGTACGAGATTACTAATAAAAAAACATACGTCTACATACAGATTATCAAGAAGTTATATATGAAATAACAATAAGTGTAAAAGAGCTAAGAGGGGCACCAATCACCGTTACATTTGATTCATAGGATTGTATGGACTATTAAAGAAATATACTCACTATATATATGTATATGGTTTATGATTTCGTTTGAATATAAACACAGCAAGTGAATTTGTTAATAAAACTTTCACAGGAAATTAACAAAACTTCAGAAAAATGTGCGCATATAAAAGTCAAGTACGGCTATGGGTCAGTTGGTTAAGGTGGGTTGATTCTGAGCTTCACATTTGGCAGGACCCGAGTTCGATTCTTGGAGCTTGCAGTCTCAAAAAATTATTTACAAATATTTAAATACAAAAATTATTTTCAAGACCACTGATGATATCACTTCGCTACCCTTAATTGGCAATATTCCGCCGTTGAGCTACCACATTCCTTGCAAGAAACCAAAACAAAAAAAAAGAAACCTAAATCTATCTAGTTAAATTAAGGTGATATAGCAGATCTTGCATCCTTACAGATGAACAATCCGATTAATCGGGAAGTTTACTTTTGTTTTGAAATTCATTCCTTTATTACTTAATTATTATTTAATTTTTTTTCCATTTTTGGTGGTGTTAGCTGACACTTTGGCTAGATGTTCTGGTTCAAATTCAATTTTTAAGTATAAAATTAATTCGAAAATTTTTTCAGTTCATCTCAAATGTGTTTATCTTATCTCATCTCATCAGTTTCTCTCATCTCATCTCAAAATATTTATTTATTTATTATTAGTTCAACTTTTTGTGTGTTTATGTGTTTAACCTTATGGGCATTTTCAATATGTGACTAACTTAATTATGTTAGTAAGTGATTAAGAGAATAATTTAATATCTTACAACTTGTACTAAATCATTAAATTAGTTAAAGTAGAATTAATAATATTTTTATAAAAATAAAAAAATCTAAAATGAAAGTATGTATTAATTTGCATGAAAACTGTGATATAATATTACAAGATATTTTTTTATTTTTATTTTTTTTTTTAAATATTAGTCTGAAATGCTGTCATAGTGATAGACATATTACACGATCCTTCTATAGATAAGTTTATTTGCATTATTTATATTTACACAAATAATGATGTACAATAATTGTTAATATGTAAAATAATTACAATGTAAGTTTACAAAAAATCGTGATTTTTTTTTTAAAAAAATAAATTTAATTTTTTTTTAATTGTTTGTAAACAAAGATTACGAAATGCAGTAGATAGTGTAAATATTAAAAAAAATAAATAAATAAATAAATATTATATATAAAACTATTTTTGTTTTTTTTTTTTTGCATTAAAAACTAATAATAGCAAACTCAGCAGGTGACACTAGAAATTTTGCAAACTTTGCCAACAAAATATAGAAAATTAAGAAAAAAATCGTAAGAAAATGTTTGAAAAAGAAAATTTTGAATTACCCAAGGAAAATATCTACAAAGATGTTTTTCTAAAAGTGAAAAGCGTTCCATTTGTTGATTAGCAAGGAAAATAGCATCATCTTGCAATATAAACAAATAAGAACGTACATTTAGAGACGCACGCACATACATACATACATACACACATGAAGACAAACATGCACACAAGCGTGGAAACAAGCGAGTGGATCAACTGACAACAATAACAACAACAACAACAAGAATAACAACAATAACAGATTTTTCAAAAAGCAGAGGAGCAAAAGTTGAAATTTATATGTTCCAAAACGTATAATTCGCAGCACTTCCCTCTGCCACCGTCAAGCAGCGCTGAACCGCATAAATATTTTTCCGTACATTTGCTTGCTGGGCGTAAAAGAGTGATTCATGCACTACGACGGCGGCGTTGACATCGACGTCGACGTCGACGTCTACGTCAGCAATGATGACGATGAAGACAACAACATTCAAGTGGCACTGCTGGGAACTGCAAATTGTATTAAATTATAATACTCTTTCTACAAATTAGTGGCTATTATTAAAAAAAAGTGTCTATACACTGTCATGCGTTTATGTCATTTTGTAGGCAAGTTTAAGTTTAATTTATTTGAGAAATTCGTTATTGTCAGTTAATATTTTTTTTTTAAATCAAATGAAATTTGCATTTCAATTTATTGCTACTTTTTTTTATTTCATTGACATCAAAATTTTTAAATTTATTATTAAATTTTGATTTAAAAATAAGAATAAAAAACAGCAATGCATGAGTCAGTTTTGTATATTCTTAGAATTTTTATTAGTATTCCTCTTCAAAGTTAATAAATTTTTTATTTTTAGTATTTTCCAAAATTGTATATATACATATATGTATATATATATATTTCTATCTAAACATTAGATCAACTTAAAGGCTGCTGACCTAACTAACTAATTTAATAGCAAATGTTTTCATAAGTAAAGTTGTCTAATTTTTTGTGGGTAGCGTGCTTGAATAATTTATTTATTGTATATTTGCCTAAAATAGGTTAATAAGCAATTTACATATTTCTGTTTACATTTGAGATTTCCAATTTCCAATTTACTATTGCATATGATTTTTATTAGTCACAATATTTTATTTATTTATTTATTTATTTAATATTGATTACAATATTTTAGGTTAGAAAGACAAATGGAGTTCACAACACAACAACAACAATGTATACAAGTGCATCAAAAAAGTTTGTTGACGTTTGTTATTGCAACAAAAAAACAAAAACATACAAAACTGTATATTAATATATACATAGTAGAAAAGGAGAAAGAAAATAGCAGTAGCAACCGCGTGATTGTAAGTTTTAAGCCTAAAAGTAGCAACAATAAAAAGAATACGAAATGTAATATTCTTGTTGTTGTTGTTATCTTATGTACTAAGCTTAATGTGCTCCATTTTAATATTTGTGCTTTGCATTTGCATTTAAGCCATTTTTATTACTGATTTTCTTAGTTCTTGCCACTGCACTGCACTGCTGCATTGCTTTTATTTTATTTGTTTCATTTAAAAGTGATGAGCAAAGCACTTGTTTTTGCATTTTATTATTATATTGTTTTTGTTGTTGTTGTCGTTGTTTTCTTTTGTATGCCAAATTTTTTATTGTTATTTGCTTACATTTAAATATGAAATTTAAGTTTAAATAGGCGCTTTTGCTTAGTTGGCCGTGGTTTGTTGTTGTTATTGTTGTTGGGGAAGTTTTGCTTCATTTTATGTCATTTTGTTTTTGGATTTAATATCGATTTTTCTGTTCTTCTAAGTGGGCATAAAATTTATAAAAAATTTAATTTGAAGAAAGTTGAAAGTTTATTATTTATTTATGCTAAGCCAATGCATTATAAAAGTATATTTGATTAAATTTTCAAATTTAAATAAAATTTATTTAATTAATATTATTTATATTTATTTTATTTATTATCAGATAATTATTATCAGATAAAACCGCAGAGATCTATAGGTCAGATAATATGGAAGTTATTATAAATACATATAAATGGGTTAGAATATGGTAAGCTAGAGGAAATGTGAAAGGGGTGGGAGCAAGAGTGGATTGGGTTTAGAAGAGATTTTAAATAAAGTTAACCTTACTGAAGACTGAGAAACATAGACTTTTCAATAGAACGGTGCGAAGTTGCTGTGTGCTTTGGGACATAAAAACTTATCAGCGATATCATTGGTAGTGTTCGTAAAAAGATGTAGGTTAATATGGCTAGTTGTACGCCACGTATACACTTATTCCCTCTGGTGATATCAAATAGAGTTAAATCTCTAATTCGAATATTACAAATTTAAATAATGCTTGAAGCTCTGATTCTGAGAGATAGTCACCAAAGCTTTTTCAAGTCTCAAATATAGGCAAAATTTAAAGAAACAATGTAAAGAAAATTGCAAGCGGTCTTTGGTTATTTGGTTATTAATACTGGCAACTTTTGTTTTAATGACAAAGATATAGAAAAGGAAGGCCAATGAGAAAAGGAAGAGATTTTAAAGAAAAGTGGGAGAGTATAGGAGAAGAAAGTAAAAGGCAGAAAAAAGGGAGAGAACGAAGAAACAGAGAGGACGTAAGAAGAATAAAGCAGAAAGACGACAGAAGGAGAAAGAAAAAACGGAGAAAAATGTGACAGAAAGACTAGAGAGTGGAAAAAGAAGAGAGAGAGAAAGAAGGAAGAGTGAAGAAAGAGAAAGAAGGAAGAGTGAAGAAAGAGAAAGAAGGAAGAGTGAAGAAAGAGAAAGAGAGAGGGGAGAAAATTAAGAGGGATAGATAGAGAAAGAGAGAGAGAAAAAAATAGAGAAATAGAGAGTTAATGAAGAAAGAAAATAGAGAGAGATAGAAAAGAGAGAGGAAATAGAGAAGAGTGAGAAATAAGAGAAATAAGGAAGAGAGAGGGGAAAAAACGAATAGAGATAGATAGAGAAATAGAGAGAGAAGTGAGAGAAGAGAGAGAGAGAAAAAAATAGAGAGTTTATAAAGAGAGTTAATAAAGAGAGAAAAAAGATAGAGATAAAGAAGAGAGAGAAAAAAGAAAGGGAAACAGAGAGAAAATTTAGAGAGAAAAGGAAGAGAGAAAAGGGAAGGAAAAGAGAGAAAAGAAAAGAGAAAAAGAGAGTTAATGAAGAGAGAGATAAAGAAGAGAGAGAAAAGAGAGGAAAAATGGAGAGAGAAAGGGAAGAGAGAAAAGAGAGAGGGAGAAAGAAGAGAAAAAGAAGAGAGGGATAGCGAGGAAAGATGAAAGAAAGAAAGCAAAAATGTAAATATAAATAGTTAAATAGTACGGTACACTATATTCCAAATTTTCTTTTATAATGTGAATATCTATTATTCCATAAGTTATAATTTCAGGAGCGCAGAACTTCTGTGTTTACATTGAATATAATTTATGGTTACTAAGATTAACCTTTCAAAAAAAAAATGTAAAACTAGTTATTCATTATTTTAGTTTATAATACTATTATATATTTATATGTATTTATATATTATTCAAATATCTCGAATGACAGTTTAAAGAAATATAAATAAATAGAGTAGAAATTTTTAGTAATATTAAGTTATTTCTAATTATACAATAGCATTTTACAATTCTATGAATTGATAATTCGAAATGAGAAAACTTAATAATTTTTATAAATCTATAAAGACTTAAATGAATGTTTAATTCTTTACAATAATTAGAATTAAAAAATTTGTTTAATTATAATTAGTAGGTTTCTTCGAACAGTAGTGAACTACAACTACAAAAATTTATTTATGTTTTAATTATAATTTTAATTAATTATAATCAGAAAAGTATTTTATTTATTGCTTAAAATTAAAAAAAAAAATATTTAGAATAAATTTTCATCAAACTTAATATTTACTTACATTCACACTTGCGCATATATAAGAAGAGTAATTCCAATAACAAGGACAGTTGTATATGTTATTGATCATCGAATGTGATATCAAATAGCATTATTTTGTATAAATGGAATCATATTTTACAACCATAAAAACAACATTAGTTTTATATTTCAAACCTTAACTTTATCTTTATTTAATTTTGTACATATATTAATTATTTATATGTTTATTTT
>NC_051846.1:232127771-232134980 GCF_002237135.1 Teleopsis dalmanni | reverse complement strand
TAATACCACAGCTCGCATTCCACTCCTCTCTCTACTGAGACACCCATCGTACATGTAGCAAGATTTCTGAAAGACACATTTCGTTGAGATGACCTTAGCATGCTCTGACCTGTCATAAACCTGGTAGGAATTTGATACTGAAAGCAATGCTGAAAGCAAGAAGTCTATTTCGTCACTGAAAGACCAAATTCCTTCAAATGATAACTTAGCCTGCAGTGCCCTATCATAAACCAATTGAAAATTTAAATACTCTCTCTGCTGAGGATAAGAAACCTATATTTAATCACATTAAATAGGTAAATTAATGTTTAAGTTTATCTTTGGTCTTATTATTTCATTTACTAGTTTTTTAAATTGAAAACTATTTCAGTTACTGAAATTTTTTACTATGTGCCGAAGTATAAAATGGCTAATATGCAAATGGCTTTGGACTTCTCACTTCCATTGAAATTTTGTGTTTTCATTTTTTTAGGCCGTGTGCGAGTTCTAGTAAATTGATGGTAAATTGAGGAAAATAGTACATTATGTCGGGATGACAGCGAATGTTGGTATTTACCAGTATTTAGAGTAGGATAAATTAGATACAAATTAAGTAAATTAGGTCTTACCGTTGCGAAAATTTTATAAGATGTTTAATAAATAAATAAATAAATTTGAAAACTTTTACCCAAAAATAATAAGTGCAATAAATAAATAAATAAATATGTAATAAGTGCAGTGCAAAAAATCCCTAGGATATTTTAATTCACTTTACCTCAATTTACTCGAACTCGCACACGGCCTTAGTATGATAAATGCTGGACTTCTCGTTTAGGAGGAAAGTCAGTCCTTTCGTTTCAATAGTGTAATTCATATTCCGGAACCCAGAACAATTTAAGAAGAAGTAGAAGTAGACCGTATCTCCGGTGGAGTAATGAAGTTGAGGGAGCACGTAAATCCCCTCAAATCTCCTAAATCTATTTGTAAGCTTCTCTTTTATTCTTATAGATCATTTTCTACTAAAGTACTATTAAGTGTTACCAACGCAAACATTTTAAAGAGATCAAATATATGTTTCTTTAATAGTTTATATGATGTTGGTCGGTACTTCTAATCGTGGGCACTTTGAGGTTTGCTATCTGGCTAAGTGCTTAAGTGCAAACGTTATGTTTTGGGGTCATTAAACGTGTATTGAATTGCACAACAAATCACTACTTCCATTCTCGACATTATTGAACGCTTTCTACTTAATTTGCAGATTTCTACACCAGAATAAATTTTTGTTGAAATACCAAATTGCTAGAAGCTTAGCAATCAATTTCTCCCAACACCCATTGAACGTATGTCGGACTCAAAGTCAGTGTCCAGGTCTTGAAATCAAAGTCACGCTTACGTAAACTCAAACTGGAACAAGAAAGTTACGTAAAATTGTGAAAAGCACTACCGCTTTACCGCATTACCGCAAAATTGCTTAGAGACAGCACAAAATTGCATATGCTTTAATGCCATTTAATCGAGTGCGAAGAGGTAGCATGAAAAGGGGGAAGCTCTTTAAATTATATAAACCCAAAATATTCACAATAAAGAGTGACTAATTAAAATTGATTTGTCATGAAATTCAAAACGAAAATCACTCATCGCACCGCACCACTAAAAAGCACACCGAAAAGCGGGAATGGCAATTGCAGATTGTGGCACGTGCCGCTATTGGCGTACACAAAGCGAACTTCGTATCAGCGCAAAGAAAACACACACACACACACATGTATATATACTTACACAAACAAAAAAAAATGATACGATGAGCAAATGAAATTAATAAATAAGGCCACTCGTGCCTGTGCAATTTTTAATCGCCCCAACGTCGTTTATGTTGGCAACACAAATGCTTAATTACAATTGCCTACAGAGTGAGTATTCAAGTAGACCACCCCCCTGATGCACACTACATTTGCAGTACAAAATAGACGAATTCACTTGCTTTCTTTAATATATATTTAATAAGTAAAAAATTTATAAATATACATATAAATTTACAATTAAAAAAATAATAAATAATAATTAATTAATTCAATTATTCCACAGCTAGTTTATGATTTCGTTCTAATATAAACAGAGCAACTGAATTTGCTCTTCAGAAAAATGAAACATGAAAGTCAAGTAAGGGTTTGGGTCGGTTTCATGAGGAGCGCTGACTCTGAGCTGCAAATTTGGCAGTGCACGAGTTCAATATTTGGTACTTGCAGTCTCAAAAAAAAAAAAATTATTTACGAATAATTACATACAAGAAATATTTCCAAGACCAAGACTGATGATGGGTATTTGGCAATACTCGAAACAGCTATATGGTCAGCCAAAAATTCAATTAATTAAAATAATATAAAAAAGTAATTTTTGTTGTTCTAGTTCACTACTTTTCGAACCTCTTTATGAAATAAACTAGTTTCTATTAAATATAATAGTCACTTCCGTCAGAAAAATATGACATTAAATTATAACTTATAAATAATATATTAACAAAATTAATTATAAATGTGTTTAATATTCTGTAAATACAATAAATGCAACTGTCTACTAAAATTAGACACCTCGTCTTGACACCACTGACCGCTTCCCCAACAATAGCCAACAATAACCAACAATAATAAATAATTGATAAAGAACCGAAACATTGTACTAACAAACAATATAACGAAATAACGAAAGAACGTACGCCAATTAGGAGGCAAAGGTTAGCTTGGCTAGCAGCAGCAGAGACCATTGAGCCTCACGTCAGCAATTTCAAAGTCCTACATTATTTTTGATATGAAACAGTACAAAAACAAAATGAATAAAATGAATAATAACAAACAAACACATTTCTGAAATGTACTTTTTTAAAAATGAATTGAAACACACAAACCTACATAGCGATGTAAAAAAGAAAGCACGAACAAAAAACGACTTCAGAAAAATAATTGCAATAATAAAAGCAGCAATTGAAAATTACAACACCAATTGGAGAATATGGCAAATGAAGAAAAAGAAAAAATAACAACAAATAAGAGAAATGACAATAAAAAAAAACAAAAACAAAAACAATGTCTAAAGTTCCCACTGACGCATGAGATTGTAATCATTGATTATTGGCTCGTGTGCCGCTAGCTGTCGACATAATGATCTGCTGTGCTGTTCTCATATATTTATAAAGATTATCAAAAGGCACTAAATCAAGTTTGATGTTTCATGTTATTCTATAAATGTATCTGTGCTCACATGTGAGCAGGATGGCACATCATTATTGTTAATCATTATAAATAATGATAACCACCCATACGAATCGTTTTTATTTAATTTAAATAAAAAATGAAACCACTTGTTCTGTTGTTGTTTCTGGTTAGCAAAACTAATATCAGAGCTAAGTATAATTAATTATTAATTAATTATTATTTAATTATTAAAAGAAGGAATCGTGCACTGCAACCTAAAAGATCTATTATGCTCATTAGTCGGATTAGAGTGTTTCTCCAAGTTCGAAAGACTTGCAAAGACAGTATAGAACCTATCTTTCCTAATCTTGAATCCTTATGATCCATTAAAAAAACCCTTCTAGGTGCTTCTTCCGCTTGTGCATCACTGCCGGGCACTTCCCAAGCACATGGTTTGCAGTTTCTCTCTCTTTTCTATACTATCTGCAGTCTGAGTTGGATTGAATTCCTAACTTCGATAGGTGATTAATCAAACTATAGTAACCGGTCAATAATCCCGCAATAATTCTTAGGTATGATACTAGAAAAAAAAAACAATATAAACAAAGCCAATCCTTCGATATATTAAGATGTGTTCGAATATAAAAAGATATGAGATATTCAAGTCTGTGGAAAAATAAAGAAACTATGAAAAAAGAAAAACTTTTTTCCGTCTTGTAGGGCTTCAGATCTATGTGAGCTTTGAACTGTACTCACAATTTGCATTTATAAGAGTCTTTCACTCGTAGACACTCCAGTTTCTAATGCATTTCTTTTTGTGTTCAATTAATGTGCGTATAATGACTTTTCTTTCAATGCCCATCTTTAGTCAATAGAAGATTAAAAATGTTTGGAACTAAGCCAAGTTTATAAACTTATAAAGTTAGTTTTTACCTCCATTTGAAAATGAAAGGAGTTGTGGCTTTCACATTGTTTGCGATCCTTTTGGAGATCTTCAGATTCTTCAGATTTATATAAGAACAACTCTGATCTGTAGTATCACAACAGATCATTTTGTGTGAGCTGAAGTGAGCTTTTGTATATAAGGCCGCAATTTCTACCTAATCCAAACTCTATGAATTTGCGTTTCTTTATTATTCTGTAACGGAACGCCATTATTACTTATTATTCTGTTAGTCAAAAATCCTGTACGACTTATTTCCATCTCGTGTTACATCAAAACTTGTTGGAAATATATTTCTGATAGTCACATCATTCACTCCTAATTAGCTGTAGTAGCATCCATATTTTCGACGCGTATCATAAACCAGACGATTTACACTCTTATAATTTGTGTATTTTTCCTATCATAATAATTTTTTTTTAGTGATTTTGGCAGGTTCTTCTCTAATTGTTGGGATTCGATGTAATCAAGCGTAATGTTTTAGATGGAAAAATTTTTAAAAATTTTTATACTTGTCAGCAATATTTATATAAATAACATAAGAAAAAGTAAGTTCTTAAAAAAGTTTAAAAAAAAGTCATTTGTTATATTCTAAAAAATTTTCAGATTTTTACAAATCTTACGTGGTTGAGTTCAGCTGCGCGTATGAGTAATATTTTCAAAAATGCTAGACAAACAAACATTTTTTATTTGTTTGTTTCCGTGATCAAAATTAAATTGAAAATTTCAAAAATTAATTTTAAAATAACATAAAATTGTTTTTTCTTTTGAAATAGCTATTGCTGATAATACATATTTTCGTTTATATAAATAATAAAGTGGCTTCAATCTACAAATTCCTATGCTTTCATTTGTTGATTCAAATCTTTCCGAATAAAAAATTTTGAAGCAGAAAAAAGCCAGACCGCATAAATAAATGACTAAATCATTTTTGGGGACATATAAAAACATGTGATTGTTTCACAAACAAACTGAAATACGTAAAAAGCAATCATTTTTAGCTTTAAAATATTTGCGGTTCATTGTAAAATATTTCTTTCCCGAATTCTCGTAAAAGCCCTTATCGAAATTCTTGATAGCAGTCGACCACAAAACGAATTTCAACCTTAAGGTCACAGTGCTAATAAGTGACGAAGGGGAAATAGAATGTTTTTGTTTTTGATTTACTGAAAAGACTAATAAATAATATGCGAAAACCTTGGGAGACAACAGTTTTCAGTGGCAAAATATTTAATATTAATTTTTTCTAGTTTTTTTTTTTAAAACTAACCTGATTTGACTGTAGAACATCTATTCTAGAAGGTTCGGAGACTATCTTAATTGTTTACTTAATTAGAACCATTAGATTAATTAATAAGATTAATACATTGTGTGTATTATTTTCATTTGCAAAATAAAACGTATATATTTGTTTAGAAAATTACTCTTACTACTACTATATTATTACTCTACATTATTGCCCCAACCTGTTACTCATTTTCCGACTTTTTTAATATTGCTCGATTCGTTGCCCATCAACAGAAACTAGTTGTAATCTTACAGAATAGTATCTGGCGAATATGGTGATTATTGTGGAATTCCACAGTTTCATCCTTCAAAATTCTTCCTTGCAGATTCGACAATATATAATCTGCATCTTATTACTATCATTACGCTACATTATTAATCAAGCCTGTTACACATTCCCCGACTTCTTTAATATTGCCGACCCTTACTTGTCTAATATTTTGCTCATAGTGAACCCACCAAAAGCAGTGCTTTACCTTACAGATATAAATATTGGTTTACCTTGCTTAATCTTCATGTGAAAACAAGAAAAATATTTTATATAGAAATTATACTAAAAAATATTCTTAATATTGATAAAATAAACCACTACATAACAGACACAGTTTTCTTTATAGGTTTGTGGAGCGTTATCGTTGTATAATAATCAAACTTATTGCCAACAATCATCAAGAAATAATTTTATAATATATCAGTTTGTGTAAAAGATATAGAATATAATTTCAAAATTCAAGTATAAACTATGTACTTATAATTTATAGAAGAATAACAAAACTTAGTAGCTTTTCTAACTATTGAAACGATTAACAACAGAACTAATATACAACGATGAACAACATAATATACAACAACAAAACATCTAGATACTTCTAAATAATGACCGAAAATAGATAAACTGTGGAATCGAAACACTTATGGCCACATCCGAGGTACATACAGTCAATGTAGTCCATACAATCCCATCCGAGGCACACACAATCTATGTAGTCCAAAAATTCAGTAAGCTTTGTATCAATATGGGGATAAAAAATGCTACTGATAATTATTATTATAGTAAAATCTGAGGCAACGAGAAAGAAAACGCGAAAGGCAAACATCTTCTATGTTCCTGAATAATAATGAACAATAAAGAATAACTATTGTAAGTTACAATCAGGTGGCGAATATCTTATGTATTACCAAAGGAGTTCAAGTGATGTTAGTACAATTTGTGACATCAAATAATGGTTCAATAAGAGCTTATAATTTGATGAGAGGTGTTCTATAATCATACCTGTTATCACAACTGGCCAATTTAGGCCAAACTTATAAATGTTTCAATAATGGCTTATAATTTTATTAGAGATCATATTTAACTCATACTTGGTAATACATAAGATATTCGCCACCTGATTGTAACTTACAATAGTTATTCTTTATTGTTCATTATTATTCAGGAACATAGAAGATGTTTGCCTTTCGCGTTTTCTTTCTCGTTGCCTCAGATTTTACTATAATAATAATTATCAGTACCATTTTTTATCCCCCTATTGATACAAAGCTTACTGAATTTTTGGACTACATAGACTGTGTGTGCGTCGGATGGGATTGTTTGGACTACATTGACTGTATGTGCCTCGGATGTGCCCATAAGTGTTTCGATTCCACAGTTTATCTATTTTCGGTCATTATTTAAATGTATCTAGATGTTTTGTTGTTGTATATTATGTTGTTAATCGTTGTATATTAGTTCTGTTGTTAATCGTTTCAATAGTTAGAAAAGCTACTAAGTTTTTTTTTTCTTCTATAAATTATAAGTACATAGTTTATACT
>NC_051846.1:232117203-232127671 GCF_002237135.1 Teleopsis dalmanni | reverse complement strand
CGAGTAAGGGGCACAATAGATCTTTGAGGTCGCAGTGCACATTCCCTTTTTTACAATAATAATAATAATGTATTAAATAAATGACCTTAGACCGGTGAAAATCAAAAGATAATTTTTTGCAAAAATATTAAGCACTAACTTATATTTTATCTCTTCATTCCTATATAAAAACCAAAAAAGCATATCATTAGGATATTAAACATATATACAAAATAATTGCTATCTGTTGACAATCATTATAACACTAACTTACCTAGCAAGGCCTAGTAATTCGCTTCGGGAATTCAGTGTGACGTTACAGTTCTCGCCAAAAAAATATGCATACCTTCTACAGTCTCGTACAGCCAATACAATATGCGCTTCGTCCATATAATCACTCTACCGAAAGCATGGTCGTCCCAAAACGGTACAGTTTTCGCTGGATCATCATCTTTTTCCTACATAACATGACTTCCTAAACGGTGTCAATATCGTGAAGAAGCACATTGTTAACTTAAGTGCAAAAAGCGTTACCAACTTATATTAGACTAAAGTTCGTATGATGAACTTTTTTCACATACATTCCTAATATTACTACATCAGTCTTTCATAACGTTAATGCTTCTGTGCCATAAAAAACACGTACAATAAGCCAGTTAAAGCTTCTTCAGTTTGTCCATCAACATAGAGCAATACATCCCAATTGCATAATAAGCTCATAACAGCCTGTGTTTTTAATAACAATTCTTCATCTAATCTGATCTGATATCGTTCTTATTGTTTATGACTTTGCCAAATTAAATAATCCACAGCTTCGAAAACATAATCGTCATCAACCAGCTAGGTGCTCGACAATGCACATTTTTGCCTGTGACTGACTGACTGACATAATTTTGCTTTCATTTCCCGCCAAGTTAAATTCCTTCCCAATATCACTGCAGACAACAGTAAAATCACACTTTCGAATATTTCAATGTTTTCAGTTTAAAAACGGAGATAGAAACTAATATAAATTATTGCTCTATTGCAATTAATACTTGCTCTTCAAATAATGACTTACGTGACGAAATTAAAGAGAACACCGCCACTCTAACCTTGTTTAAGGTTTAACCTTGCATTGTATAGAAAGACACATAAGATCATTTTCATTTGGAGTTAAAAGTATTAATTAAAGTCATTTTTCAGAGACGTATTAGCTTTACATCTATCATATATAAAGCTATTGTATATTGCGTCTTGAATTCAATCCCTTATGTAGCTATAAAATTATAAAATTTTCTAGTAAAAAAAAAAATTTAGAAATCAATACAGTACATGCGAGTTTTTTTCAAAATTTGCGAAATTGTGAATACACATATAGTCAATAGTGGGGTGACCAGATCTAAAGCTGCTCTGATATCTCACAATATGCCAATATCCCTACAAGAGTTAGGCTAATCTTCAAAACTGCATTCAATTGACTGTTTAGAAATTTGATGTAATTACTATTTAACGACTTCGATATTTCAGCAGTACATCTACGTTTTTGATAGGTTGGATACTTAACATAAGACCATTTTACCTTTCCAAGGATTTTTGACTATATTACAAATAATAATCTTTATATATTTATTCTATTAATCATATACGCATATTTACGAAAAGTACGAAACGCGGTCTAAAAATAATCATTATTTTTATGATAAACTTAAATTATTTTTGTTCAACTATGTATCTTTCCAAATAATACTGGACAGAAATGGTCTCAATTTTAGGGGGGATCCGATAAAGACTACTCTATTGCTTAAAAATGATTTTATGTTTTCTATTCAAAAAACAATAATCAGTTAATTATCTCTAACTTCCTATTGAGCAAACACTGTTGAACACAATATTAACTGTAAGATCAGTAAGAATGCGATAGAGTATCTGTTACATCCCAGCAAAGCTCTAACACTATCAAGCAATAAAATAGTTTATCTAAATAAATGTGAATTAGCAAACAAAACTTAAGAAGCCATCTTCGCTACAGTAAAGCACGACAGTAGAAAACATGTACACAATTAATTAATTAATTTATTAATTAGGGATTAATTGGTAATTCCTCTAAGACTCGTTAATTATTTTAACAAACTCTTGCTCTCTGCGTATGTTTGATGAATTTTATTTTGCTTTAGGATCGAAATCATAGGTCTTTTGATTACAATAAAAAGAACTACAGTGTTCTATGAGAGTATTTTTCAGGACTTCGATTTGGTTAAGACTCATTAAAAAAACTATTATGGCTTGATATGGACTTCCTCTTCCAAGTAGAATATAACTTTTTTGCAATTCTTAGTGAACTTCTGACTGTATATGTTTTATGTACTTGAATTATAATACTGTTTTTGTCATGACTCAAAACATTTTATTCAACTTTTCTGAAAACCATTATTCAATACAAAAACAAACTTTTTCGTTTGCATATAAAGTAGTTTTTAAACTTTTTACTTTTGTTCCATAAATTTTTAACAACTAAACGGAATGGGCATAAATAAATAAGTACCCCTGAACCAAAATAAATCGATTAATTTTTTCTGTTCGGTCACAGTTTCTACTTCATCATAATCGAATATCATTGAACATGTCTAGCTTAAAAGGTATTCTCTGATGTAGTATAAAAAAAGTTTAAAAAAATTTTGTCATTTATATAGCATGAAATTTGAAGAGAAAATTATTTTGTTCGTTGATCTAATTAATGAAGTATTTCAAAGCTACAGTATAGAAATGGTTAATTAACAAAAAATTTGGTTATGTTTTTCTATAAAATTTTGCATCATCATCGGTTTATATTAAAATATAAGTAACGTATATTACATATATTATGACTTTATTTCACATCAAATTAGTGTTTCATTACCCTTTCAAATATTCAAAGTGCTGCACAGTAGAGTGAATCCAGAACATTACAATTCTTATGCTCAAATAAACAATAAATAAAATATTAAACACAATTGCTTGGAAAACTCCCACAACCACAAAACCCAAATGAATAAGAGAACCGTTGTTTCGTGTTTCGCAATAAGCCAACTTATGGTGGTCATATATGCATTAATATCCATTTTGGAAAAAACAAATAAGGCAGTTCGTCGAGTACACATGTTGCCCATACACAAAGTCTAAACCACAAAGAGCAAATCTAAAATGCGTTACCAGCGCAACTAATGCTGGATAGGGCCGTTTGCAGAATTTTTGAGTAGACTCGATTATGCAACCAGACATAAACATTTTTTAAGAGGAAAAACGCCAAAATAGTTTCCCACAACAACAACAATAACGACGACCACGGATCAGTAGACTTCCAAACAATGAGTAGCAAAGAAAAAAATCTAAACAACAAAATATATCCAAAGCCAAAAATCCCTCAAGTGGGCAAATTCCAATTCCAAATTCAACCAAATCAACTCGAAATGCACCAAAAATGCCATCGCAGTGGAAACGCAATGATTTTATCATTAGATTTCACTTGTTTCGTCATTGACATTCCCAACTGAAATTCGGCGAAAACATCTACGATGCGAAGCACTAAAGCGCCCTTTGGTTACGTTCTGCCATACTCGAGTTTTATTTTTGCCACAGTTTTTATTTATTTTTCATTAAACTTTTATATAAATTTCCTAAAATCTGATATTTTGGTATATTTTATTTTATATAAATATTATATTGGCAAAAGTAACGATCCACACGTGTTGAAACTGCTACCGTAGAAAATGGCAACGAATTCACATTATAGCAGATGGAACGAGTACATTGGATATATAGCACGGATGATTATTTAAGTGGTAATGGAATGTTCCACCAAATGTAGCTCACTTGTCGACATTGAGAAGTCTCAATGCAACGAAAGTAATTTTAATAATAAATAAAGACAAATTCATTGCAACTTACTTCAACATGATTTAACACAGCCTGTTTTTTACGATAAATAAAACGAGGCATATTTTTAGGATGCAGAAGTTTGATGTCCAATGTCAAAATAGAACTTCTTGAGTTGCTGAAATAAAAACAAAAAAAGGAAATAATGACACAATATTAAATAGTTTTTCTAAAGGATAAAATAATACTTGAATTAATAATAATAAATAACACTTGACACTTTATTTCTGTACTATTTTTCTACAAAACTTTCCTCTTTAAAACAAAATAATTCTATTTAAGTTCCGTGAAAATTTTAATGTATTGTTATTACTAACATTAAATATAATCTATGTTCTTATAGTATATGACAATAATATTTTTAGGTAAAATAATATTGAAAAAGATTAAACTTGCAGGAATCTTAACAATAGAATGAGGAAAGAACTGACTGTTTATTTACAAAACATATTGCAAGACTTTTATCCATCGATAAAATTTATATTACTTTTCTTAACATATATATTTCTTTCTTCATTATTTTCAGCAATAGTTACAATTCACATTTCAAAATAGTAAAGAAATTAATTACAGAATATGTAAGAATTAAGTAAATAATAATCTGAATATCGTACACCCACAAGATATGTCTTTGGTTTTTTTATGCTTTCAAACACTGAAACCGTTCTTATTTTACTGTCTTACTGCTTTTTACGCCTAATTGAATTTACTTCACTGACGCAAATACTTGTACTCATTTACTGTGCGGGGTAAGAAGTTAAACATTCAAAAAGTAAACGCATTTGCAATATGGAAAATTTCATTAAAAATGTAGTTTTAGATAGAAACTAAAAGGGACACATTACTAGGATACACATACAGTTACACACCCTCCGCAAACGTTGACAATATAAAAATTGTATGCATTTTGCTCTCATAAATTCAATTAAGGACAAAGGCGCTCACACTTGCATTACCCGATAGCTTTTAGTATCATTCCATTTTAGTTTAGTTCTTTCAATATTATTAATTTACATACTAACGCACATTGCAGATATATAAAAGCCTGAAACGTAAACGGTAAACACAGCACAGTTGAGTTGAGTTTTTTATCACTTTATTTACACACTTTTAAGCTTTGATATAACATCGATCGTAGTGCTCATCCTACACGCTGCCATCTAATTCCATTAAAAGCTCTAACGTGATTTTCCATTGACTTTGCATTGTGCGGCTCCAAGTACGGTGCGAGTGGTACAGTGAAGTATCTACGGTACGTAGTTGTTGTCACTTATTTGCAATCTATTAAGTGTAGATGCAAACTCCACGTACTCAATTGAGCATGTCCTGTACAGGACACTTGCTACAAGCATCGTACTGCTTCACGTCTCATTTGATTTTATGCGCTTTCCTTATGCTGATGTTTTTATTACATTTGTCAATATTTCATTTTCGCATTTATTTTCATTTTCATTAGAATTCACTTTGATTTTATTTTTTTTTTTTATAAATTGTATCTTACACTTCATTTCAATTTGTTAGCATTTTAGAAAATACCCCGGCATAAGCGCTTCCAGTTGAAATGCTTTCATTAATCTCAATGCATGAGTGTGAATTCATATTTGATTTGCCTACTCTACACTACACACAATGGTCACGTCACTATGTGACCAAAGATGTCCCACTTTCAACTGAAATATTGTTATTATTGATGTAATAAATTAATAAACTTATTTTACATTGTTGATGAATGAACATTTAATGTATAATAATAGTAATGCAACTCATCGAAAAGAAGTATCTATAGCAATCTACTTCTAAAGTCGTTGGGATGAAAAATCAGCAGTTTGCTCGAGTAATATTATACAAAACTTAGATATTCTTTTTCACCCAAACTCTGATAAATTGATGTTTCAATATATATCTCTAGATACAATTTAAATAAATCATAAAAACATTTGATTCTTATCAATATAGTCACCAAGATTTATATATGTGTATCAAATATTTAATTCGACGTAAAAAAACAAATTTGTTTAGTACGACCATACTTTCCGGCGTTGACAAATTTAGCTTACTAAATACTAAGCCTGTCAACTGTCCTCTCCCCCCTTCATTACTAAAATGGAGTTGCATTCGCTGAAATTACTATACAATCTCCATAGGCACTCCAAAAGTTATTAAATTTAATATGTGAAAAAAATGAGTAGTTCTGTAATAAGTTATTCAGGCATAATAAAGTATATTACTGTACTTATCTGTTGTAGTCAATAAATATGTAGTCTGTTTGAAAAGTATCCAGTAAATAAAGAAAGTAGATTTCTACAACTACTCAATGGAACTAAAGTTAAGTTCATTACTTCATCTCATTGTGTAGTGTCAATGCAGCTGAATCTACAAAATATATACTGACATACAGAATGTAAAACTGATAAAAAAATTGATTTCAAAAGACCCTTCGGCACAAAAAAGGAAACATTCAAGCCATTCAAAGTCTCAGTAGAAATACACTAGTTAAATAGAGAGGTAAAAGACGAACTACTCAATTGAACACATTCAATCTACTGAATAAAAGTCAGAATAAATTTTGTTGATAAGTTTGTAATTAAAAACAAGATCACGAACACTCGACTCAGCTTCCTCGTCCAAGTCCAAACAAAATTTAAGAAATTTTAAGTAAACGACTTTATTTCACACCAAATCCTACTAGTTAGTTTATATAATGGCGCTGGCCAAGATATTACCATTCACACAACGCTATCTGTCAGGTAACCAATATCTGTCGTACTATGAAATTTTGCTTATTTGAAAAAGCTTTAGCTCTATTCTGCTTAGTAAGAGCTCTTGACTGTAATCGTTCTTTACCATGACAGATGCCTCAAATTCTATACCAATGGTGACGATTATCAAATTTCATTCAGTTGTTGATAAGCGTTTGAGTATCTTACTTATTCTATTACAATAAAATCGGAGAAAAGTAAAAACTAAAAAAAAGTTTGTTCTTCAAAATTTATATCAACACAGAACATCATCTTCATTTTTAAAGAAGTTGTAATAGTTCTCTTTTTATTCGATTAGTCCTCCGGTTTAGGATCTACGTTTTGAAACCATTTATGGTGCTATGCATGGCAACTAAAAAGACCTATTCTGAGCACTATTTCTAAAGAAAAGACAACTTGTTTGAAACAAACTATGCGGACTTCAGTATTATATAGACTTTTCAATTTTGAACAGAATATTTAGTAAAATAAGAAATCCGAAAAATTTATACTTCATGACAATAATTATCACCTTTCTTAATCGTGTGTTTTCCATGAATATCTTTAAAAATAATTTTAAAATAAATTCATTTGGCATTTTTTCACATAATACGCCGTATTTGTTTATATTTTTATAAAACACAATATATATTATTTTTCTATCTATGAAAACTTCATCTTATTTTTTCTTATAAGTCAAACCAAAATGAAAGTTGTAAGTGCAAAGAATATAGGGCTTTGAATAGTCTTAGTTGCTTCGTACGTCGCTTAAATTTCCATTCATCCTACTTGCATAGGTGCAAATTGGATTATGTTTTAGACTCGATTTATTCAATTCATATCAATTTATCACATTTTTTAATTAAGTTTTCCATTTCAAAAATTAAATCCTAATAATCAAACTCCTGCTCATTAAGTGCAAAATACTCCGACTGATGAAAGAAAATTGGGCTTAAGTGGCTTGAAGTAAAAGAATTAATTGAAAAATAAAATCAAAATAAAAATTGAGAACAAAAAATTTTAATTGTTTGAGCTGAAAATATCGAATATTAGAATATTTGATAAGACTACCATTGAAATTCGAAAAGATTAAATACTTAAAATTTATAGTCATAGTTGTAGTTGTAGTTGTAGTTTGAGTTAAGTATCAGTGGATGATTTGGATAACAAAGGATAAAACAAGGCAATAACATTCAACATGTGCTTTCTCCTATATTTGGCAGATTCCATATAAACCAAATATATTTTTAATAAAATCAAGCAAAACTTTTTCCATTTACGAAACATTTTATGAAATAGGAAAGAATAAAAGAAAAATCTGAGAAATAATGGGAAAACCACAGAAAACACAGTCTGAGCAACTAAAAAGATTGTCGTTACACTCAAGTATATAAGTGCATGTACGTAGATACACCGCAAATGCTGACGGTATTGGGTATTCTTAGAGATACTCACTCGTATACATACGAATTTATAAGCTAAATACATATGCAGTACTAATATCTGTATGTATAAAGAAGCATATGTGTATTGACATATGAATAAAATAATATCCGAATACATTTAAGTGCACATCGTTCGTACTTCGACTCTCCCAAAAACATAACATTGAATGCTAATTCAAAAAAGTTTTTACCATTTTGATTTTGGTACATTGCAGCTTAAAAAAATCTTGTAATATTAGCAGAAGACAAAATGAAAAACATCTCAGACTTACATCAGATAGAAATCAGAACGTATTATATTTAATATTAAGATATGACCTAATACACGTACTGAGTTGCGAAACTCGGAGTCATGCTCTGCGTCGCTTGCCACGAAAACTAGTTCAACTGCATCGAAATGCATGGTGCGCTATGAAAATTCAATGAATTTAAGTTAACAATGACATGTACTTTCACACAAAAAACTTAAAAATACTAACCAATTTATATGGAAATGTAACAAAAAACATATAGCATACATACATAAATCTGTATATATATATTTTTTTCATAAATCAGTAAATATTATAATGACGTACCTGTTAAAGTAATATATAATTAGATATAAGAAATCAGAATACTTTTTCGATATATTCACCATCACCAGTTAAAATCATCATACGACCACTTATGGAGACTTATAAAGCCTTGTGCATTATAGTTCAGTTCAACGGCATTCGTAAGGACATGAAATTTTCAAGTTTATTTGCATATTTATTCTATTATTTGCTACAGTTAAAATTTTCAAAATTTTATTTATTGCTAATTGTTAATGACTAGTTGCCTCGCCAAACATACTCATAATTAATTAATTTTACACACATCACCATTGGACTTATAAAGTTTCATTAAGAGTGGAATGCGGAATCACATACATCTCGAACCATTCGTTACCTAAAATTATCCTTGCTATACTTTAATTCAACCAATCTTTCAGATATAGTTCATACTTCTAACTTCAAAAATGGTGTAATCTTTTTATCTATCTGTATTAATACAGATCCCAAGTCTTTTCCAACTTACTTTTAAAAACAATGCGAGTTTATGCCAATAATATAGTCTTCAAACCTATACATAAAAAGACAAAAATTGTTTGTCAAAATAATTAATCTAGTATGATTGCTATCTGCCAATATGCCTATTTTACAACAGATTTGAATATAAACAGCTATTTTAAAAAATTTTTCTATATGGCAATATGACAATATAAAATACAATATGACAATATAACTTAGAATTCCAGATCGGAGTTACTAAAAATTGCATATATCTATCCACGTAGAGATAAGTCTCTAAGACTCAGGAAATAATCTTTAACAGCGCATAGCGTAATAGAGAAACTTGTTCAAAATAGTTGACTGTACTATAATACATTGTCAAGTCGGCATACCCGCTACATCAGAATCAGCTCATTTAATATATTATATATAATTTGAAATAATAATACTCGTATGACCTCTACATGATATAGCTTGTAATCAACCAATATTTTTTCTTTATACACTTAATCTGCCTGCACTCCTAACAAGATGTTAATCGATTAATACCAGAACTTAAAAATCACTTCATATAGTCATATATTTCGCTAATGAGCAGTCTTACAGATTAGAAATATATATATAATATACATAAGTGTTGCCAAAAATATATTTCGTAACAATTATCTTGACAAATATAATATACCTCTTATTTATATAGTGTGTAGGAGCTGTCGAAGAAGTAACGAGACATCTTATTTTTTTCAAATTGTATTAATTTAATATTTAATATTTGTTCCACCCAAAGGAGTTTCTCACTAATATTATGCATTTATGTCAACATAGTTCTCCGTTTAAAAAACATTATTCGAGCACGTCTTTAGGTATGGTCGTGAAATTCTTATACGATTTCGTATCCTTTATATAATATTATCTCATGTTCAAAAACGTTGTTAAAAATTTGGGAATACAAAAATTAGTAAAGGGTTGTGTCTCTAATGTTACATTATGTTTCATCACAAATTATTTCATAAATAACGTTAATTTTAGCTTTTATTTTATGTAATTTGATTAATGTCTAAATTATACTTAAAGCCATAACAAGACAGCATGCAATCCGTTAATTTTTTCACATCTTTTATTTAATAAATACTTTAAAAAGCCTAAACCTCACATCATCTTCAAAGTTTTCGTCACCATTCTGAGTGCGTTTGTTTCTTTTATAAAGATAAGTTTCTAATATAATATCATCTTTGAATGTCTTTTTCAACTTTTGAAATGCATCGCTATTCACTTTATTTCAAAGTTTATAAAAGCTCTCTTATTCTCAATTTGACAATCGAAAGCCGTCGAAACCAACTAAACTCCCTCTGATCAAAAGAATTAAAGTGACCGA
>NC_051846.1:232108750-232117103 GCF_002237135.1 Teleopsis dalmanni | reverse complement strand
CCCTTTGCTAAATGGGACATATTTATTTTCACTTTACTGTCATTTATTTTTTTTACCCAAACCTATGTAAAAAGATATATGATAAGAAACATCTTTGGATATATTGATTACAAAAAATAAACCTACAACTTCATTTCCAATAGCGTTTATTGTTGCCGCAAATTTTGGCATTTCCTTGCCTTCAACATATACTTGCTGTCCACGATGAAACCATCTCCTTTCATACAACAGTTTACCGTCCTCAATTCGAGTTTCAACATAATTATTATAATTTTCCGTCAGCAAAGAGTTGGACTGGTGGTTACTATAATTACCTATACCATTTTGCTGCAGAGCTACACAGAAACATATATTTTAATCTTGAATTTGAAAATGTGACCAATTTTCGCACATACTTGGAGTCAACGGTTTTCCGCGTTGTATCGTTTTGAGGTCATTCTCAATATCCTTCTCATCAAGTAAATACACCAACAGTTGTCCAGTAGTTGGTTTCCGTCGTTTTTCAACAACAGGCACTGGTTCATTTGGACGACGCCGCAACTTACGTGTAACAGTAGGCTTAATCTGTGAAAGTATTTTTAACATTTTTATGCACTTTGTTAAATAAAAAATAATTATAATACCTCTGTAGAATCACCGGTTACTTCGAGACTGTAGCGTTCCATTTCAATAACTTTTCTTCGCTCATCGAAATCAGTTAAAATGTTGTCTTTTAAATCAACCTATAAAACGTTAAATAAAAATAAGTATTTATCTACACATCTCCCCCGAATTCGTACCTTTTTCTCATCAAAGTCTTTTTGTGCTGCTTTCTTTTCTAAAAAATAATCGCGTTCTACACAATCTTTTAGATACTCTCGATGTATGTCATTTAAACGCAGACGATCTTTGATTTGGTACTCCAATTTTCTGAAACGCCTTAAGTACTCAGGATGTAACAACTGTTTCAGCTCTTCTAACTGCTTTTGCACGTTTGCCAATTTATGTTGGTACATTCTACAATAATAAACGTAGTCACAATGCAAGTAAAGCGAATAATTCTAATATGAATTAGAACATTTTAAGTCAACTTACTGTTCCTTAAGCTCATGATTGCTGCCCCCATTTGTATTGTTGCTAACGCTGTTGTCCCTGCTGTTGTTGCGGTATTCAGTTTCACTCGCGTCATCCGTATCTAATAACCAAGTTGAAATAAAAATTATTTTGAAACCATTTAATAAAAATGTAAACTAAATTTTATTATGAACATAAGGCAATTAAAATTACACACCTTCATCCTCATCTTCTTGACGACCACTATCATACGCATTTTGTTCAAAATGATTGGAACGAGAGTCCTCGTAATCTGGATCCAAATACGGGATTTGATGATAAAATGCATCAACAGACATAGCTTACTAATATAAAAAATTGTTATAATATTTTTTATACAAAATATCACTTTTTTCGTTTAACTAGCAGCCACTACACAATCTCAACAAAAAATTCTCTACACTTCCAAATAATGCAATTACGTACAGAAAGTCAACTATCACTGACGCATTGAACATATGTTAAACAGGGTTGCCATTAGCAAATGACTCGGCAAAGGAACGTCTGGGCAAATTGAAACACATTCCGATAATGATTGTCATAGCATATGTTTATATGTATGCACATATATCCACAAGCTCTATAATATATATATGTTTAAACTTCTGTTTTTATCATGTAAGTGAGCAATTTTCATTTTCTACTATTTGCATTTTAATGTGATTCATACAAATATCATATGTTTGCTTTGAGTTAAAATTCTCAAAATAAACTTTTTATATTTTAGCAAAGTTTACTTCTATTGATAAATAAATGATTGTAGAAACACCTTGTACCTTACTATATCAAAAACCTTATAAATAATTACATCCGATTTAATTTTTATATCGCTTAGGCTTAGGGAAATAGTAAATTATATCTATATGGCAGCGAATATTGGTATTTACCAAAATTTCGAGTAAGGTAAATTAGTTAAAAATTAGGTGTTACCACTGTGAAAATTTTATAAGATGTTAAATAAATAAAAGCAATTTTTTTTCGTTACGCTCAAAGTGGGCGGAGTTTCCATTCTTTGAAAGGTATTGTTTGTTTATGTCATTTTGTGTACGTGTTGAAAATCAATATATGTAAGTAGTGACTGCTTTGTACAACTTATTTAGAGAATAATTATATTAGGGGTATATTCACACTTTGTCCTGCAAACTCATTGCAAGGTGCATGAAATGCAAGTATGCTATACAAAAATTGCAAGAGTGCGAGAACACCTCTGTTGCAAAATTGCATCATCAAAATGAGTCAGTTGTTTTTGCAGCCGTATCACATTGAGCAAAAAAAAATAAATATATAACAATGCCGCGAACAAGTGAATTACAAAAATGTATAGTTATTTTAATTGAAAATATTGCTTTTAATATTCTGACTGAAGATATTCTACTTCCTTCTGCAGAAATTCTATTATTTGGAGCACTTTCAGTTCGTTCCACTTCTTGTGCGGCTGCAACCTTTTTTTTTAGTTGCTGGTGCTTCGTTTTCCATTTTTATCTAAAAATAATTAGAAAATTTCGCTACAAAATTCAAATTTAAAAATCAATTTACATTGAATCAACAAATGTCAAAACAGCTGATTTCTGCCATTTTACATAGGTTTTAGTATAGGAACATTGCAAGTAGTTGCACTAAACTTTGTGCGTATATTTTGTTTTTGTTAATGCATGCTCGTACAATCTGTGAATTTCGTGCACCTTGCAATGAGTTTGCAAGAGAGAGAGTGAATACCCTTAATGTTTGTGAAATTATTTAAAAAATGAATAAAGCAATAACTATATACAGAAAACAATGTGCAACGCATTGGAAAAAATTAATAGTTATTTAAAAACAGCAAATAACATTACTTTCCTCTAAATTAAATTAAATCACAAATTAATTTTTTAAATATCTATAGCATATTTAATTATGAAAATATAACACTTTATTTAATATTACTTACGTAATTTTTTTTGGAAAAAAAGTTTTTGATAACTAAATAATATACCACACAAAAATATAATTGTATAGCGGGATAGTCCATGTATCTACAACAATTTGTTCAAGTGATTGAGCACCGCACAGGTCTAAAATAATCCACGTCGATGCACTGAGTAGTGTGGCTTGCTTAATGATGGAGAATGCTTTGCAGCATAGAATCAAAGAGGCCAAATACTAGAAGACTGGATTCGAGCAATTAGAAAAATTTTAGAGAAAAATAATTATGAGGACTACTATACCAAATATGACATTCTATAAAGATCCGAACAAGGAATTCATGGTGATATCAGCTGCTATGGAGCAAGAAATAATAAAATTCGCACATTGTCAGGGATGTTTTGCTGCGGAAAAAACTCAAGACATCATTGAGAAGAGTTTCTGTATAAGAAACTTAAGTGCAAAAGTGACGACTGTGGTAAAAAGATGTGTAGAGTATCTTCTAGCGGAAGCAAACCTGAGTAAAAAGGAAAGACTCTTAAACCCTATTGATAAGTTTGATAGACCTAACAATTTTAGCTCGAAGTTAAAAATATGTTTTAAGTTTATATTGTAAGGTTTGAAGGCATATTTAACATTTTTGGCACAGGCCAAATATCAAATCAACAGGCAAGTTGAAAGATCAGCTGTTTGAAATGAGAACAAACGAATTACAACGAATGTAAACACTTTTAAATGACTCAATTTAAATAAGACATTTTCAGCTAATGTAAACGCCATATTATTGTTGGAATGAAAGATGTTACTTTTATGAAACAAACAGAAAACTCAGGCTTGTTCCATAAATTCTGACAGTTTTTTCAAATTGGTAGTACCTGGTAGCACTGCATAAGCACTTTTGCATTATAAATGCAAATTCTGCGCTATTATTTCAAGTTTTGCATTCCATACACAAACCATTTTTATTTGCATATTTTTTGACACTGTAATGCCAATTGGTGTGATAGCTGATATGATAGCTGTTTCGTTAATTAAACGCCGAAAGAATACTAGAAAGCATTTAGAGTTTTACAGTTTGGTAGCCACTGGTAGTTAATGCACAAACCATTTTAAATCATCTGAATGCAAATTCTACGTTCTCGTTTCAAAACTTTCGTCAAACGTTAAACTGTTTTAACAAAAGAAACTGGTTCGAAAAGTAAAGAAAGTCAACTAGTTCCGTTTTTTTTAAAATTACTTAATCGAATTGATTTAATCATTTTCTCATATTTCTCATATTTCTTTTCTTTCTATTCATATATTCGCAGCTCTAATTTAATAAAAAAATTTTAAATTATTGGATATTGGGTACAATTAAAATAAGTTTTTCGGTTTAGTACTAATATTTATATTTAGAACTAGAATACATTCCGATTTAGATCACTTCGACACCGTATCACTGAATGGTTCAATAATCTGCTTGTTGTAATCTGTGTAACTTTAAGACAAGTGACAAGTGAAAATTGCAAATGAATTCTACTAAAGTTTTTTGGCTGAACTCAATCGCAAAAAGTAACTAAATGTATTAAGAAAATGCATTTTTTTTAAATGCTACTACAAATTGTTAAAATTTTATTTTTTTGATGGCAAATAACGTTTGTTTCATATTTGTCACATATTACGAGCATTTTATTACGAATGTTTACTCTTTCAATAGTGATCATCCGCAACTTTTATAACACACTTTTAAATTAAAGAAAAATGTTTAAAAAAATATTTTGAATCTTGAGAGTAATAATAGGCCCTTTCGGTGGCTCGCAAGTATGGCAAAAAATGTATGCTTGCCTATATTGATCACGAGAGCTACTGGCTTTACTGTTGCAGTCTGTCAAGTTTTATGTTTTGACAAATAGCATAATCCAAGCAAATTACATTTTGTAGAAAAACAATTAATTAACATAGATTGAAAATTAAATACTATACTATATACTATACTGGCCGAAATGTACTCAAAACAACAACTCTATTTCACTATTTTGGTCAGTATTTATTTACTGGCTAAACACTTCGGCCTGTAAAGCAAAAGTGTTACCAACGCAATAAGCGAATTATTGTGAACCTTCATTGAAAACTTCAATGAATATTGCAATCATATGTCAAAAATCATATTTAAACAAAAATTTCAAATAATATTCAAAAATTTCATAAATTTGAAAATTTCATAAATTTAAAAATTGAGAAAAAATATCAATGTTTAATTTTGAAATTTTCAACATCCTTACCATTCATTTTAATTCTGTATTCATTTTACTTTTACTTTTATATTAACTATTTTATACAAAATGTAATTTGCTTACATTTTGCGCACATATGCAAGATTTGCTATTTCTCAAAACATAACACTTGACAGATTGCAACAGTGATGACAATGTCACGCTTAGCGAATATAGGTTAGCATGCGTTTTTTGCCACACTTTCGAGTCAACGAAGAACCAAAAAGGCCTAAAATCGTTTTGAAGTTTAAATTTAAGTAGGGTGTTGGGTCGAACTAAGTAATTAAATAGTACTTAAAAATTAAGCACGAAATAATAGTAAGTTTTTGATGTTGTATATAACAGACTAAAACAAACACAAAAATATATATTACTGACATTTTCTAATTTTTCTAATTTTTCTTTGCGTTGGATTAAATTCTCACGATTTTCAAAATTTTGTATAAATTAAATTTTTTAAATTATATTATATATAAAATCATATCGGTTTATTAATTTTAATAGTTTTTCAAATAATATGTGAAAAAATAATATTAAATTCATGTCATGTATTGACATGATTGATCCTATAGAATAATTTCCGGCTGCTTAAAATGACTTGGCTTCACTGTTTAAATCAGTAAAAATATAACAAGTAAAATAATTTAAAAAAAATTTATGATTGATAAATACATGTAAATACAAAAATTCCTGCAAATTATTTTGTAAAAAAGATTTTTTCTTCATATAAATATATATAAAATGAATGACACAAAGAAGTTATTGGTGAGCATTTTGTATTGTATTTGAATTTATATTAAAGTACACATTTTATTTAGGCTTTATCTTAGATAATACAGAAAAATAATGAAATAAGGAGGAGACGAAGAGTGCTAAATATTGACAAAATATTCAAAATTGTTTATAGCTCTAACTCTTCAGAAGGCAATACGAGATCGTCAATATATTCGTTTAAATAATTTTCAAACTTTTAACATCACTAGTTAACGCTAAATGAGCAGTATTTAACACTATTTTCTTTTTCTTGAAATTATGTTTTATCAGTTTGCTTTTATTATAACGATTGTGTTTTGTATTTATTCATGTATTGCATTTTTAATGAACATAATACAGTAATTATAAATTCTTTAATACAAATAACACAGGTCAACAAAAAAAAATTTTTTTTTTATCCTAGATATGTTATTGAGTGATCCTAGAGGTATTTTGCGTGCTGATTCCAAATCTGGACTTAGATTTTTTCTATCACGTCTAGTTTTCTTTAGACAACCAGATTAACGGTTGATTCAAGGGGTTTCAGCAAATAAATCGTGAATTTAAAAAATGGTACTTACTTATGTTTTTCTCGCATATTGAGCATCTGGTAAGTCCCTTTTTAGTGTCCAGCAGTAATCTGCTAACATGTTAGTGAAATTTCCTTTGTGGCGTTTTTCCATGTGTAAAATATCCTGGTGAAAACGCTCACCATGTTCATCACTAACGGCGCCAAGATTTGGTGGAAAAAAGTCCAGGTGAGAGTGTAGGAAGTGAAGTTTTAAAGACATATTGCAGCCCATTTTTTGGTATGAATCAATTGGATTAGCCACCAGATCGCGATAATTTTCAGCTAACATATTTCTTAAAAAATGCTCAACTACATTTTTGAATGAGTTCCACGCGTTAATTTCTGTTGAACTCAATTGCTGTTGAAATTCCGAGTCCTTCAGCAGTTCTCTAATCTGTGGCCCAATAAAAATACCTTCCTTAATCTTTGCCTCACTTATTTTAGGAAATTTTTGCTTCAAATAAGTAAAACCGCCACCATTTTTATCCATGGCTTTAACAAAATTTTTAAAAAGTCCTAATTTAATGTGCAGAGGTGGCAAAAGAATATTTTTAGGATCGACCAAAGGCTGGAAGAGGACATTTTTGATTCCAGGAACGAGTGCTTTACGTTGTGGCCAATCTTTTTTCAAGTAATGCAATTTTCTGTCTCTGCTATCCCACTCGCAGATGAAGCAACAATATTTCGTGTAACCAAGTTGTAAGCCTAGTAAAATTGCAATAACTTTTAGGTCACCACAAATTTTCCACTTATATCTTTCGTATTGAATTTTTTTTAAGAGAAACTGCATATTCTCGTAAGTTTCTTTCATATCAGTTCCATGGGCTAACGGTATTGAGGGAATTTCATTTCCATTATGTAAGAGAACAGCCTTTAAACTGACCTTAGAAGAATCAATGAACAAACGCCAATCATCATCGTTGTATTCAAAATTAAGAGTATCCATAACAGATAGAACATCATTGCAAAAAATAAGGTTGTTTTCTTGAGAAAAGAATAATTTAAATTCGTCATGGCGAGATCGATACATAGAAATTTTAGTTTTTGGATCCAACAATTTCCAAACCTTTAATCGTGATCCTAAGATTTCATTCTTCTTTTTGCACAACTTTAAATCGCGCACTAGATCGTTTAAACCGTCTTGCGTTATAAGATGAGGTCCATCAGATTTATTAATTCGTAATATTATTATTTATACATATTTATTAACCACGCTATTTATATACATATATTTACATAACGGAAATAATGTATACTATATATATCATATATAAATGAAATACCCAACGCTTAACCCAATCTTTCATACACTTTTCAAAGGCCCGTGAAGGTATGGCTTTTAGTTCCTTCGGCGAATTTTCTTTTACCGATTCAATCGACTCAAAACGCTTACCACGAAGGGGCAATTTGAGTTTCGGGAACAGAAAAAACTCGCACGGATCCAGATCTGGCGAATATGGTGCCTGAGCGATGACAGTGGTGCCGTGTTTGGTCAAAAAATCGCGTACAACAAGAATTTTCCATAGTAAAAATCGCTAAATGCACTTGAGGTAGTCTCACATTAACAGCTGCTGTAAACAAACTAATTGTCAGATGGCGCTGAAATTTGTATCATATGTCAAGAAAGAGTGTACCAACATAACAAAAAAAAAATTTTTGAAAAAGGTCTATTACTTAAAAAGTAGTTAACAAACAACAAAATCCGGATACTTTTTGAGCAGTAGGTAAATTACGACTTTATAGCAAAAATATACATTCAACTGTTTTTAAGAATCTAGACGTG
>NC_051846.1:232106200-232108650 GCF_002237135.1 Teleopsis dalmanni | reverse complement strand
CCAGGCTGAACTGAAGGATATGTTGCAGTAGTACTTGTAGAAGGAGGCCGTTGATGAGCCAAGAAGTTGACGTGCAGTGTGTGTTTGACTACCTTGACCAGGCTGAATTGAGGGATCCGTTGCAGTACGTAAGTGCTTGTAAAAAGGGATTGTTGATGAGCCAGAAGTTGAGTGCCAGTTTGTGATTGACCACCTTGACCAGGCTGAACTGAGGGATCCGTTGCAGTAGTACTTGTAGAAGGATCCGTTGATGAGCCAGATAGTTGAGTGTCAGTTTGTGATTGACCACCTTGACCAGGCTGAACTGAGGGATCCGTTGCAGTAGTACTTGTAGAAGGATCCGTTGATGAACCAGGAAGTTGAGTGCCAGTTTGTGATTGACCACCTTGACCACCTTGACCAGGCTGAACTGAGGGATCCGTTGCAGTAGTACTTGTAGAAGGATCCGTTGATGAGCCAGGAAGTTGAGTGCCAGTTTGTGTTTGACCACCTTGACCACCTTGACCAGGCTGAACTGAGGGATCTGTTGCTGTAGTACTTGTAGAAGAATCCGTTGATGAGCCAGGAAGTTGAGTGCCAGTTTGTGATTGACCACCTTGACCACCTTGACTAGCTTGTACTGAGGGATCCGTTGCAGTAGTACTTGTAGGAGGATCTGTTGATGAGCCAGGAAGTTGAGTACCAGTTTGTGTTTGACCACCTTGACCACACTGTCCAGGCTGAACTGAGGGATTTGTTGCCGTTGATGGATCCGTTGATAAGCCAGGAAGTTGAGTGCCAGTTTGTGATTGACCACCTTGTCCAGGCTGAACTGAGGGATCCGTTGCAGTAGTACTTGTAGAAGGATCCGTTGATGAGCCAGGAAGCTGAGTGCCAGTTTGTGATTGACCACCTTGACTACCTTGACCAGGCTGAACTGAGGGATCCGTTGCAGTAGTACTTGTAGAAGGATCCGCTGATGAGCAAGGAAGTTGAGAGCTAGTTTGTGATTGACCACCTTGACTACCTTGTCCAGGCTGAACTGAAGGATCCGTTGCAGTAGTACTTGTAGAAGGATCCGTTGATAAGCCAGGAAGTTGAGTGCCAGTTTGTGTTTGACCACCATGTCCACCGTGTCCAGGTTGAACTGAGGGATCTGTTGCAGTGGTACTCATAGAAGGATCCGTTGATGAGCCAGGAAGTTGAGTGCCAGTTTGTGTCTGACCACCTTGACCACCTTGACCAGGCTGAACTGAGGGATCCGTTGCAGTAGTACTTGTAGAAGGATCTGTTGATGAGCCAGGAAGTTGAGTGCCTGTTTGACCACCTTGACTACCTTGACTAGGCTGAACTGAGAGATCCGTTGCAGTAGTACTTGTAGAAGGATCCGTTGATGAGCCAGGAAGATGAGTGCCTGTTTGTGTTTGACCACCTTGACTACCTTGGCCAGGCTGAACTGAGGGATCCGTTGCAGTAGTACTTGTAGAAGGATCCATTGATGAGCCAGGAAGTTGAGTGCCAGTTTGTGTTTGACCACCTTGACCACACTGTCCAGGCTGAACTGAGGGATCCGTTGCTGTGGATGGATCCGTTGATAAGCAAGGAAGTTGAGTGTCAATTTGTAATTGACCACCTTGACCAGGCTGAACTGAGGGATCCGTTGCAGAAGTACTTGTAGAAGGATCCGCTGATAAGCAAGGAAGTTGAGTGCCAGTTTGTGATTGACCACCTTGACCAACTTGACCAGGCTGAAGTGAGGGATGCGTTGCTGTGGATGGATCCGTTGATAAGCCAGGAAGTTGAGTGCCAGTTTGTGAATGACCACCTTGACTACCTTGACCAGGCTGAACTGAGGGATCCGATCCAGTAGTACTTGTAGAAGGATCTGTTGATGAGCCAGGTAGTTGAGTGCCAGTTTGTGATTGACCACCTTGACTACCTTGTCCAGGTTGAACTGAGGGATCCGTTGCAGTAGTACTTGCAGAAGTATCCGTTGATGAGCCAGGAAGTTGAGGGCCAGTTTGTGTTTGACCACCTTGACTACCTTGACCAGGCTGAACTGAGGGATCCGTTGCAGTAGTACTAGTGGACGAATCAGTTGATAAGCCAGGAAGTTGAGTGCAAGTTTGTGATTGACCACCTTGACCACCTTGTCCAGGCTGAACTGAGGGATCCGTTGCAGTAGTACTTGTGGAAGGATGCGTTGATGAGCCAGGAAGTTGAGTGCCAGTTTGTGATTGACCACCTTGACTACCTTGACCAGGCTGAACTGAGGGATCCGTTGCAGTAGTACTTGTAGAAGGATCCGTTGATGAGCAAGGAAGTTGAGTGCTAGTTTGTGATTGACCACCTTGACTACCTTGTCCAGGCTGAACTGAGGGATCCGTTGCAGTAGTACTTGCAGAAGGATCCGTTGATGAGCCAGGAAGTTGAGTGCCAGTTTGTGATTGACCACCTTGACCAGGCTGAAC
>NC_051846.1:232100898-232106100 GCF_002237135.1 Teleopsis dalmanni | reverse complement strand
CAAACAGGCACTCAACTTCCTGGCTCATCAACAGATCCTTCTACAAGTACTACTGCAACGGATCCCTCAGTTCAGCCTGGTCAAGGTGGTCAAGGTGGTCAGACACAAACTGGCACTCAACTTCCTGGCTCATCAACGGATCCTTCTATGAGTACCACTGCAACAGATCCCTCAGTTCAACCTGGACACGGTGGACATGGTGGTCAAACACAAACTGGCACTCAACTTCCTGGCTTATCAACGGATCCTTCTACAAGTACTACTGCAACGGATCCTTCAGTTCAGCCTGGACAAGGTAGTCAAGGTGGTCAATCACAAACTAGCTCTCAACTTCCTTGCTCATCAGCGGATCCTTCTACAAGTACTACTGCAACGGATCCCTCAGTTCAGCCTGGTCAAGGTAGTCAAGGTGGTCAATCACAAACTGGCACTCAACTTCATGGCTCATCAACAGATCCTTCTACAAATACTACTGCAGCGGATCCCTCAGTACAGGCTAGTCAAGGTGGTCAAGGTGGTCAATCACAAACTGGCACTCAACTTCCTGGCTCGTCATCCGATCCTTCTGTAAGTACTACTGCAACGGATCCCTCAGTTCAGTCTGGACAAGGTAGTCAGGGTGGTCAAACACAAACTGGCACTCAACTTCCTGGCTCGTCAACGGATCCTTCTGTAAGTACTACTGCAACGGATCCCTCAGTTCAGCCTGGTCAAGGTAGTCAAGGTGGTCAAACACAAACTGGCACTCAACTTCCTGGCTCATCAAACGGATCCTTTTACAAGTACTACTGCAACGGATCCCTCAATTCAGCCTGGCCAAGGTGGTCAAGGTGGTCAAACACAAACAGGCACTCATCTTCCTGGCTCATCAACGGATCCTTTTACAAGTACTACTGCAACGGATCCCTCAATTCAGCCTGGCCAAGGTAGTCAAGGTGGTCAAACACAAACAGGCACTCATCTTCCTGGCTCATCAACGGATCCTTCTACAAGTACTACTGCAACGGATCTCTCAGTTCAGCCTAGTCAAGGTAGTCAAGGTGGTCAAACAGGCACTCAACTTCCTGGCTCATCAACAGATCCTTCTACAAGTACTACTGCAACGGATCCCTCAGTTCAGCCTGGTCAAGGTGGTCAAGGTGGTCAGACACAAACTGGCACTCAACTTCCTGGCTCATCAACGGATCCTTCTATGAGTACCACTGCAACAGATCCCTCAGTTCAACCTGGACACGGTGGACATGGTGGTCAAACACAAACTGGCACTCAACTTCCTGGCTTATCAACGGATCCTTCTACAAGTACTACTGCAACGGATCCTTCAGTTCAGCCTGGACAAGGTAGTCAAGGTGGTCAATCACAAACTAGCTCTCAACTTCCTTGCTCATCAGCGGATCCTTCTACAAGTACTACTGCAACGGATCCCTCAGTTCAGCCTGGTCAAGGTAGTCAAGGTGGTCAATCACAAACTGGCACTCAGCTTCCTGGCTCATCAACGGATCCTTCTACAAGTACTACTGCAACGGATCCCTCAGTTCAGCCTGGACAAGGTGGTCAATCACAAACTGGCACTCAACTTCCTGGCTTATCAACGGATCCATCAACGGCAACAAATCCCTCAGTTCAGCCTGGACAGTGTGGTCAAGGTGGTCAAACACAAACTGGTACTCAACTTCCTGGCTCATCAACAGATCCTCCTACAAGTACTACTGCAACGGATCCCTCAGTACAAGCTAGTCAAGGTGGTCAAGGTGGTCAATCACAAACTGGCACTCAACTTCCTGGCTCATCAACGGATTCTTCTACAAGTACTACAGCAACAGATCCCTCAGTTCAGCCTGGTCAAGGTAGTCAAGGTGGTCAATCACAAACTGGCACTCAACTTCCTGACTCATCAACGGATCCTTCTACAAGTACTACTGCAACAGATCCCTCAGTTCAGCCTGGTCAAGCTAGTCAAGGTGGTCAAACACAAACTGGCACTCAACTTCCTGGCTCATCAACAGATCCTTCAACAAGTACTACTGCAACGGATCCCTCAATTCAGCCTGATCAAGGTAGTCAAACACAAACTGGCTCTCAACTTCCTGGCTCATCTAGTCTCTACAAGTAATCTGCACGGATCTTCAGTCAGAACGGCAAGGAGCAGGTGTCAAAACAACAAAACTGGCACTCAACTTCCTGGCTCATCAACGGATCCTTCTGCAAGTACTACTGCAACGGATCCCTCAGTTCAGCCTGGACAAGGTAGTCAAGGTGGTCAATCACAAACTAGCACTCAACTTCCTTGCTCATCAACGGATCCTTCTACAAGTACTACTGCAACGGATCCCTCAGTTCAGCCTGGTCAAGGTAGTCAAGGTGGTCAATCACAAACTGGCACTCAACTTCCTGGCTCATCAACGCATCCTTCCACAAGTACTACTGCAACGGATCCCTCAGTTCAGCCTGGACAAGGTGGTCAAGGTGGTCAATCACAAACTTGCACTCAACTTCCTGGCTTATCAACTGATTCGTCCACTAGTACTACTGCAACGGATCCCTCAGTTCAGCCTGGTCAAGGTAGTCAAGGTGGTCAAACACAAACTGGCCCTCAACTTCCTGGCTCATCAACGGATACTTCTGCAAGTACTACTGCAACGGATCCCTCAGTTCAACCTGGACAAGGTAGTCAAGGTGGTCAATCACAAACTGGCACTCAACTACCTGGCTCATCAACAGATCCTTCTACAAGTACTACTGGATCGGATCCCTCAGTTCAGCCTGGTCAAGGTAGTCAAGGTGGTCATTCACAAACTGGCACTCAACTTCCTGGCTTATCAACGGATCCATCCACAGCAACGCATCCCTCACTTCAGCCTGGTCAAGTTGGTCAAGGTGGTCAATCACAAACTGGCACTCAACTTCCTTGCTTATCAGCGGATCCTTCTACAAGTACTTCTGCAACGGATCCCTCAGTTCAGCCTGGTCAAGGTGGTCAAGGTGGTCAATTACAAATTGACACTCAACTTCCTGGCTCATCAACGGATCCTTCTACAAGTACTACTGCAACGGATCCCTCAGTTCAACCTGGTCAAAGTGCTCAATCACAAACTGGCACTCAACTTCCTGGCTCATCAACGGATCCTTCTGCAAGTACTACTGCAACGGATCCCTCAGTTCAGCCTGGTCAAGGTAGTCAAGGTGGTCAATCACAAACTGGCACTCAGCTTCCTGGCTCATCAACGGATCCTTCTACAAGTACTACTGCAACGGATCCCTCAGTTCAGCCTGGACAAGGTGGTCATTCACAAACTGGCACTCAATTTCCTGGCTCATCAACGGATCCTTCTGTAAGTACTACTGCAACGGATCCCTCAGTTCAGCCTGGTCAAGGTGGTCAAGTGGTCAAACACAAACAGGCACTCATCTTCCTGGCTCATCAACGGATCCTTTTACAAGTACTACTGCAACGGATCCCTCAATTCAGCCTGGCCAAGGTAGTCAAGGTGGTCAAACACAAACAGGCACTCATCTTCCTGGCTCATCAACGGATCCTTCTACAAGTACTACTGCAACGGATCTCTCAGTTCAGCCTAGTCAAGGTAGTCAAGGTGGTCAAACAGGCACTCAACTTCCTGGCTCATCAACAGATCCTTCTACAAGTACTACTGCAACGGATCCCTCAGTTCAGCCTGGTCAAGGTGGTCAAGGTGGTCAGACACAAACTGGCACTCAACTTCCTGGCTCATCAACGGATCCTTCTATGAGTACCACTGCAACAGATCCCTCAGTTCAACCTGGACACGGTGGACATGGTGGTCAAACACAAACTGGCACTCAACTTCCTGGCTTATCAACGGATCCTTCTACAAGTACTACTGCAACGGATCCTTCAGTTCAGCCTGGACAAGGTAGTCAAGGTGGTCAATCACAAACTAGCTCTCAACTTCCTTGCTCATCAGCGGATCCTTCTACAAGTACTACTGCAACGGATCCCTCAGTTCAGCCTGGTCAAGGTAGTCAAGGTGGTCAATCACAAACTGGCACTCAGCTTCCTGGCTCATCAACGGATCCTTCTACAAGTACTACTGCAACGGATCCCTCAGTTCAGCCTGGACAAGGTGGTCAATCACAAACTGGCACTCAACTTCCTGGCTTATCAACGGATCCATCAACGGCAACAAATCCCTCAGTTCAGCCTGGACAGTGTGGTCAAGGTGGTCAAACACAAACTGGTACTCAACTTCCTGGCTCATCAACAGATCCTCCTACAAGTACTACTGCAACGGATCCCTCAGTACAAGCTAGTCAAGGTGGTCAAGGTGGTCAATCACAAACTGGCACTCAACTTCCTGGCTCATCAACGGATTCTTCTGCAAGTACTACTGCAACGGATCCCTCAGTTCAGCCTGGTCAAGGTGGTCAAGGTGGTCAATCACAAACTGGCACTCAACTTCCTGGCTCATCAACGGATCCTTCTACAAGTACTACTGCAACGGATCCCTCAGTTCAGCCTGGTCAAGGTGGTCAAGGTGGTCAAACACAAACTGGCACTCAACTTCCTGGCTCATCAACGGATCCTTCACAATATTACTGCAACGGATTCCCTCAGTCAGCCTGGTCAAGGTAGTCAAGGTGGTCAATCACAAACTGGCACTCAACTCTTTGGGTCGTCAACGGATTCTTCTACAAGTACTACTGCAACGGATCCCTCAGTTCAGCCTGGACAAGGTGGTCAAGGTGGTCAATCACAAAGTGGCACTCAACTTCCTGGCTTCTCAACGGATTCTTCCACAAGTTCTACTGCAACGGGTTCCTCAGTTCAGCCTGGACAAGGTGGTCAATCACAAACTGGCACTCAACTTCCTGGCTCATCAACTGATCCTTCCACAAGTTCTACTGTAACGGATCCCTCAGTTCAGCCTGGTCAAGGTGGTCAAGGTGGTCAATCACAAACTGACACTCAACCTCCTGTCTCATCAACGGATCCTTCTGCAAGCACTCTTGCAACGGATCCCTCAGTTCAGACTAGTCAAGGAGGTCAAACACAAACTGGCATTCAACTTCCTGGCTCATCAACGGATTCTTCTACAAGTACTACTGCAACGGATTCCTCTGTTCAGACTAGTCAAGGAGGTCAAACACAAACTGGCACTCAACTTCCTGGCTCATCAACGGATTCTTCTACAAGTACTACTGCAACGAGTGCCTCAGTTCAGA
>NC_051846.1:232095097-232100798 GCF_002237135.1 Teleopsis dalmanni | reverse complement strand
GACATGTATAAATTCTTAGATTTTTAATGGAAAAACTGACGAATATCCATTGGAGAAACGAATATGTGGTGATTTCAAGTCAGTGAGTCCGATTATATCGGAGGGAAATTACTTGCTTATACGGTATGAGTACGCGGTTGTAGGCTTAAAAATTGACACATTGTCTTTTGAAGCAAGATATAGTCGGAGTAAGTGCGTTATATATAGCGTAAATAGAACTTATGAGTACAAATGTCTTTTTTAAGTTTGTGAGGACAAATTTTTCGGTCCTGATGATGGAATTTTTATGACACCCAATTATCCTAACCCCTATTTTGATCATATGACTTGTACATATGACATTTATGGTCCATTGGGGAGTGTGATCCATATTAAGTTTGCAGATTTTCAAATATCTGAAAGTGTGCCAACGCTTCTGGATGAAGATGGCCACAATGTGAAATTGAAGCAACTTAACGACAGTGATGTTGATGAAAATCTTAATTTTGTTGAGGTTTGTAAAAAATGTAAACAATAGTTGGAAACTTCACCAACACGTATTTAAGTCTTAAGGAAAACATTTTGAATGTTTATTTTTATTTGCATTTTAAGGTTTATCTATCTAAGATAAGTAAACGTCGATTTTATAAGAATGCTACTCCAGAACCATTGGTATCCAGCCAAAATCACTTGCGTATTATTTTCAAAACGGCAGAAAATAGTCGTAGGGCGAGAGGATTAAAAATAGAATATTCTTTTGAAACTGTGCGTTGTGGTGGAATTTTCACGGAATCACGTAACAGTTACGAAAGCAACGAGAAGCTCAGTGACGTCTCTTATTGTGAATGGATTATTGAAGCACCAGAAAATAAACACATATCTTTGACTCTAACCTACACACCACCACAAAATGCCAATAACTTCAGTCTTTCCTTGCATTCAAAACTACCTGATACCAAAGACGAAAAGCTTCTGGCTAGGTAGGAACTATGATTTGTAATCTATGTTTCTATAAAATCATGTTTTTTCATAACGATTAATCCACAGTTACTCTCAAAATATTTATTTGAATGAAGTGTTTCACACGAGTGTATTGACAATAAAGTCTGTTAATGGCTTAACTAATTCTTCTGACTACTTTCCGGCGTATATATCTTTCAATTATACTTTAGTGGATAGTGCGGAAAGTAAGTTGGATGTAATAAAAATAAGACCTTTTAATTAAATCTCACTGATTTTTCACATTATTTTAGACTGTGGTGGAAATTTCAGTACAAGGTTCGGTGTACTTACGTCACCTGGTTGGCCAATGCCTTACGGTAATGACTTGGATTGTGTATGGATTATAATGGCGCCACTCGGTCACACAATAGAACTTGTGCCTAAGGAATTCGGTTTGGAGCAAGTTTCGACTGTATGCGATGATGATTTCTTAGAGATAAGGTGAAATAATTATTACTTAAAATTTAAACAAAACTTTGCTATTAAAAATGTTAATTACTTTCAGACAATTCGTATAAGATACTTTCAAAAGTAAATATAAATTTTCAAAATATATCACTAATGTACGCTAATGTATAACGTACATTAGTGATATATTCACTGATGCAACTTGAAGATAGCAATTCGTGAATCCATTATTTGGTAATTTTTTTGTCAGGCATTGTTTTTGAGTGATATACATTGTTTAAGAACAGAAGTCAAAACATATTAATTAGTTTAAACCTTTCATGTTTCTGTTTGTCACATTTTGACTTAACATTTGGACATTTTGTGGCTATATTATGCCCAAAAATATGATTATAGTGTGCCATCTGTTGACAAGTACACGTGTTGGTAAATTCATTTGTGAAAAGTATATATGTTATCCGAAAATACAGAGAGATAATAGTAATCTCATAGAATTTTAATTTTCCAGTTTCTTTTACTCTAAACGTGAAGCATAAACACTATATCATTTTCGAGACCTAACTTTTATTATAATCAGGTTGTTTACTGTTCGAGATAATCGAAAGCTCTTATAGGACAAAAGACGATGGTATAGGATTGTAATATTTTAGTTCGTCTTTCTTATATGCTCTAAACTGCAGCTCTACATCTCGCAAGGTTGTCTTTTAAAATACGCACTACGTACAAAATTATCATAATTATCTTGATATTGAATTTCTTAAATTTTTCTTCTCGATCATTTCTGTACTTTAACACCCATTCTTTATATATGTCATTCTTTATATATATTCTTAATATGTCATTAGTGTTTTTGTGTTCTTCATCGCTTGGAGTAACAGGTCACAATAATAACACACCTCTAACCTGGGTATTATATGACCTTTGAAAAAAATATTAGAAATTATTATTAAAAATTTGTGACTTTAACTCCATCTGTGATAAGCAAAATAAGCAAGTAACAAAATTTTTTAAATTAGTTGCATTAGTATCCCACTAAGTTATAAACGATACTTTTTTGTATATCAGGAGCGCCTCCTGTGACAGATCTTATCATGCATGAAGCTTTGTCAAAATAGAGAGCAGGTAAAATATGCTTTCCACTATTTTATTTTGACGATAAAGAGACTAGTGTAATATATATAGTATCTCTTTAAAGGTGAGGCTTCTGCATAAAATCAACAAAGATATTTAAAAAGAAATCTTTGTAACACATATGTTAGTCAGGCTGTCTATAATATAGAAATCACTCCAAACATGGATTATACCTTAGTCTGACACATTAGACGAGTACCAACATTTGTGTGATTGGCATTAAGTTTAGGCGCCGGGTGGCAGTAACGTAATGTTCTACATATTTACCTAAACGATTTAAATCCATTTTTCTGCGAAATACAGAAACAGATCAGGTTGCAGACTGGGTACTTTAGCTGGAAAAAAATTTTTTTGTTCAAAATTTAATTATCTGTTAAATTTAATTACTGTTAAATATTAAAGAACTTAATTAAAGAAAAATTATATATTTATTTTTTTCGATTTTTTCTAGGAATGGCATGTTTAGTAATTCTCCACTAATTGGTCAATATTGTGGAGTGAAAATACCAGACCGAATACCATCTTTTACAAATGTGTTATATATACGCTTTGTATCGGATTGGTATATTTCTGATAAAGGGTTCAATATTGTTTGGCAGCAAACAAGTACTGGTTGCGGAGGCAAACTAGATTCATTCTCAGGTTCCATACATTCGCCACATAATGCGGAAATATCTGGTGAAGTGGTGTGTAGTTGGAGTATAACCGTTTCACCCGGTTCCGTTATAAATCTTAATCTCACTTCTAATAATCCAAGTGCCTTATGTAGGCAAAATAGTTTAACAATTTATGATGGTCCCTTAACAAATAGTCCCACACTCAAGCTAAACTGCACAAATTTCGGAGATGTGTTAACATTGCAGTCAACATCAAACAAAGTACATGTACGTTATAGTGCTGATGGAGATGGACTTAAATTTGTACTGAATTATGTAACGAATTGCAACGTAATCATTAATAGTTTGCAGGGCATCATCGAATCTCCTAATTTTCCAGAAAATTATCCATATGACTTGAAATGTGCTTGGGAGTTACGCGGAGGTCGTAAAATGTCTCTTCTTTTTTCTCATTTGGATGTAGAAGGTTCGAAATTGGACTGTGCATATGATTACATAGAAGTTGTAGATATGCGTAATGATGAAGTACTTTCCACTCAACATTTATGTTCCATACCCACAAGTACAATTACAAACAGTGGCAGCCATCTCATATTAAAATTTTTCAGCGATGGCTCCTTTAGTAAAAAAGGATTTCATGCAGAGTTCAAAGTTGTTGGATGTGGTGGTCATTTAACGGATAATAACGGGCGCATTGATACCCCCAATGCTCCATATAGTGTAGATATCGATTGCAGATGGTATATAGAGGTCCCATCAGATAGACAAATTGTACTTAATATCAACTCAGTTCAATTTGGTTCATCGAAACATTGTGATTCAGATTATGTGATAATATCAGAATCATACAATGCTTTAGAATTCAACAAGCAGTGCGAAAGAAGTATTAAACCTTTAATTTTTACTTCATTTGCGAATCGTTTATTTATACATTTTCATACAAGTGAGAGACGGGAGCAAAAGTTTCTTAAAGCTTCATACTTCACTAAAAAAGCTGATTGTGGTGGAACTTATCATGGAGGCAGTAACACTATCTCATCACCCAACTACCCTCATGACCAACTGAAAAATATCGAATGTGTTTGGTATATAACAGTGGATGACGGTAAAAATATACTCTATGGATTGAATGGATATAATGTGACGAGCTCATTAAATTGCACCAGTGCTTCCATAACAATTAGTGAAGAATTAAATGGAGTTTGGACACCAAAAAAACCAATTTGTGGTGATAGTGAATATGTATCTTCAATGGATCTTTACAATCTTTGGTTTAGTGTAGGAAATCAAATAAGTATTACCGTAAAGACCGATGTTAATAGTACTGCAATGTTTGCCTTTTCATATTACGAGGTAAATTTGAAGTAAAATCGCTTCTGTAATTATTTTGCAAATGTTGATGTTTGTAAGAATGTGTTTATTTATGTATGCATTTATTAATAGAATTTTTTTACAATTACTCATAGGAATGCCATGTCACGTTAACCGATACCAGTGGTGTTCTTAGCTCCATTTCTTCGAAATATTGCAAATGGGTTATTGTAGCAACAGAAGGTAAAGTATTCTGATAATATATTATACTAATATTATATTAATCTTTTTTTATAGGTTCACAAATAAATTTAAATATTTTGCATATAGAATGTGATGGTAAGCCTTTACACAGTTTAAAGGTAAATTAAAAAAAATTAATTTAAAATGATAAATATTAATTTTCTTTTCAAATGAAGATATATGACGATTCTAAAACATTATTACACAATTTTTGTGAGGAGCACACATCACATGTTATCGCATCAAGTAATTTGACTATTCAAGCTCAGTTTATAAACTTCCGTGCTTCATACTCCACCATACAGACGTCATGTGGTGGTGTTATAACGTCTCTGCGTGGCACTTTAGCGTCGCCTTATTATCCTAGTACTTATCCATCAAATGTAGAATGTGTTTGGGATATACGAGCTTCGAAGGGTAACTTTATTGAAATCAATTTCGTAAACTTGGATATGGCAGAGTCAGATCGTTGCAATAATGACTTTTTGGAGCTTCGAACTACAATTCGTGGTAAAATATTAGCAACTTTATGTGGAAAAAATATGCCGACAGCTCCGATTGTAGTACTTGAAAACATATGGATTAAATTTCGCAGTGTGGAAGGCAGTTCCGGCAATGGCTTCAAGTTGACATGGAACTATGGTACTTCGCACAAAATGTATAACTGTTTTAAGCTTGCATTATTAATATTTGCATTGCATTATATTACATTAATATTTTTCTTTGATGCATCATACTAATTTAAGCTCTTCATTATCGGCAGTTGCGTAGATCAATCAATATAGTTGTAAATGAAAACTCTTAAAAATCCCTTTACTAAAGTTAATTTTTAACGCTGTAGCTAAGGTCACATACATATGTTATCTATAGCATCTGACTAACTCTCGATCTAGCAAGAAATATCCAACTACATTGTTGTTATATGAACTCACAGTGGCGTCGGTACGCGTCAGCGATGTCGGCGACCGCCGACGGACTCTCGCCCACAGGGGCCTCGCAAAAAGTTACCG
>NC_051846.1:232085255-232094997 GCF_002237135.1 Teleopsis dalmanni | reverse complement strand
TCGTAAAATGTAAATGAGACGTCGATGTAGATACAAAATTTTGTGTGAAGGGATTTAAAGTTTCAGCAAAGCCAAAATTAGCATCATCTTTACCTTGACAAGCTCATTTTCGTATAAAATTTGTTGATTTAGGATTATATTGATCATAAAAAACCTACAGTCAGAAAAGTAAGTCTTAATATATACTTTAAAATAGGAGTTTAAAGAGTGCACATTTGATCAAAATTATAATTATAGATTTTATTATTTTATATAATAACATTTCATCATTAGATAATGCTTTAATAATTTTCTATTTCTTTATCAATTAATATAAATAATTAAAATAATTTTAAATAATAATTTACTTCTCTCTATCATCAGTAAATTTTTTTTTTTATTTCTATTTGATATTTTCCTCTTTCGGTAGTATAATAGACGAATAGAAATGGAAGGAGCCGAGCCCATTATAGGACAGTGGAAATAGAGAGATGCTCACTTAAGTTTGTAGCCTTACTGGACTTATCACATTTCTTAATAGTGTGGACTTTTTAATAAATAAGAATATATTCGACAGCCTCCAAATCTTTTTTACGCTTTAGGTGACGTCAAACTGGTAGGAAATGCCAATAGTATTTAGTATAAAATAAATACAAATAATAATTTTAAGGGAAAGGAATTCATACATTAAATTAATGAAAAAGCAGGGAAAATTCTAACAGAACAATATAAAGAATTCAAAACTTTTCTCACAAGACTAGATAAATCTTATATATCTTGAATTGTAAATATCCTTTATTAAAAAATAAACCAGTCGATAGAACATTGGAATGAATGAATGATTTAAAAACATCCTTTTCCTTTCATGATTGATTCATTAATTCTTACTGCTGAAGACACTTAGATTATCAAGAGTTTACAAGGTATTAGAAGGAAAGTATTGTTAACCAAACAAAATTTTTGACGTCAGAGAAAGTTATCATTATGAAAATTCAATTATTGAAATAATCGCAGTCAAAATTTTAATTCAATTTATATATTTAGGACGCATCACATTATTCAAATATGAATTGCAATATAAAACCCATTCGAACTTATAAAAATAATTAAATTTTTAACTGTACCGGTTCTCGATGCGTCTCTATTGCATATTCCCATGCGATGGAAAAATAAAAGTAAGTATTTATTCCAAAAGGAACACATTGACCATAGAAAAAATATGTGAAAAAATATTTATAATCTACTAAAATTTGGAAAAATCCGAGTAGGTCTGTCAGAAAATCAGTATGACTTTAATCAAGTATCAATCACTATCACTACTGTAAGAATGAGATGATTAGGAGACGATAAAATGTGTGCAGTGGTTAGATTAGATGAAAAACATGTACTCAACTTAGCAAGTTGAGATTATATAGTTAATTTCTTGTAGACTTACAAGGAACTGTTCATTTGCTAAAAAATATTAGAAGCTATTTCTCAGAAAATACGTTAATATATGACACCTAAGCTGGAATCTTAGGGATACAAAAATCAAAAAGAGTGGCAATAGTTAGTTGCACTGTAGAAGTTGTATTAAAAACCAAATCACATGTTTCAGTGAAATGCAGTGAAACAATTCAAAACGTAGAGAATTGGCTATTGAAACGCAATCTTCTATTAGTAGTACTGGTAAGTAGTCGAAAAAAAACTTGAAAATCTTGACATCTGAATTGGCAGTGTCCTCATGACTTTCAGTCTTCATATTAAATACTTTAGTGTGACCAAAACAAAACAACGGAAATTCTTGGTTGCTTGAAAGAACCAAGAATTTCTTGGTTCCCTTAATTAATTATAATTAAGGCTTACTTGAAAGAATTTACAGGAACTCATAGACTAATGTGTCTGAGAGTGTGTGTTATGAATTTTAAACTGTTTCGAATGATGCAACTGACATAGGTTCTAGAAGAAAGCTAAAGCTACTAATTGGCAAAAGAAACCAAACTCATTAGAAACAACATAAGTGCTTCGAGAAAATCAGCTGAGTATAGATACATCTGGAAAAGACTGATAGACCCACAAAATTGAGTTCAAATGAGTTCACTTTTCCGAATGAATTAGGTAATTCTGGTTAAAATAACAGAACAATTGTGACCACAACATGGTTCAAAGCAAACGATATCGATATCAACCAAATCTAGCGACAGCACGCAAACAGTGAATTAAATTCTGTCATAACGAGAACTGAGAAGAAGATGATTAGAAAGGAGTCTCCCAGTGGGCTTAGTAGAATATGAAGTCATATGTACTTATTTATATATATTAAATCGTTGTTGTAATGAATAGTAAATTAATTAGCTCATTTAATCAAAATCCGAACTATTTGAACAAAATTTTTTTGATATCAAGAAACTAAAAATTGTTTAATGATTTCGGCTTTAAAATTTTATATCATTATTTCCATTTATATTTTAAAATCGTCAAATCTATAGTGTTAGGAATAGGACTCTTTCATAAAGTCCTATGCTTTTGTAAAGTTGAAGATTCTGAAAATTGATAAAAATAATAGAAGATTTATAATAAAAATTGAAGGAGGTAACACCCTTAAGTTAATAGAATGAAAATATTGTAATAGAAATTTGTATTTTGAAATTTAAATTGTATCCAGTGTCGTCGCCAGAGACACTGGCAGTCGAAGGAAAATAACTGTTGTATTTGCAATTAACTGTTGCAATATAGTCGATTGACTGAATCCGTCAAATATTTTTCGTGGTTATTGTCTTCAACTACTTCTGCAGTAAAAAAATCACATTAACGCATGTCAGATGAGTACGACCGATTGTTATTTCAGAATCGTTATTTAGTTTACCCATATAGCAATGTAATCATTTTAACAAAGTAATTTATATTGTGTTATAACGCGTTTAAGTTTTTTTAATATGTCTACCTTGAAATTTAACATAGAACAGAATATATGCTTCACAACACAGCAAGTAAACTGCACACTAGCCTAACTGTACAAGAACCCCAGTCTATACACTAACATAAGCCAATTTTGTCGATTTGTATTGAAAATTAATATTAGTAATAAGTCATTAACTTCTTCAGCTAATTTTATTTAATCAATAAAACTACAGAAACATAATTTATCTGCGTCTGATTCTTATTTTTTCAAACTAACTTATTAAGATTTTTCATACTCATTTTTGTTCCAGATACATCCCGACGTGTTTTGCCAATCAATTCTTCAGATTGTATTATGTATTGTGCCTGATCGTGTTTTGCCGAATCATAGCTAAGAGCCTTCAGGATAGCTGGGGCATCCAATTTTGTTTTAGAGGCATTTTTAATTGCTGCTTTCATCAAATTTTTTATGAAATTAATTAACAGATCATTCAACTGATTAACACTTTCCGTGCTATATTCTTTCACACCCATTCCAACCATTAATTGCTTTATTTCGGTGCAAAAGTTTGGGTTACGGGCAACTCCAGTTGCAAGCGATTTTTTTTTTTAATTATTTTTTTCTAAAAGTATATATTTAGCAATACTTTTTTAATAATATATTTTTTATTCACTTACGCTCATTTCTCAAACTTTGCTTGTTGTACCTATTTTGACAAATTTTAACTAAAATCGTATTATTTAGGACTAGATGTAGCAACCTTATTGGAGAGTGTGGAGAATTTGATCTCATCTGTGTGAAATTATTATACGTATATTTTCCAGAATTCATAAAACAGAAAATTTTGTTCTGTGTTTTATTAGCAATTTTTGTGCAATTGCTAGTAAAATATTATTTTTCAATTTTATTCAATTGCGACTGGGTAATAAAAAAACAATTAATTAGGAAAATTTTACAACGAAGACTTAAAATAGTCGATATCAGCCTATATCTATAATATTATAATATAATGATTAATATGTAATGTAATTGATTAAACCAGACGGTTTGGTTATTGTAATCCGTCGTGCGAGGTCTTTTGTTTAATGAAGTGATTAAGCTTCTGTGTCGCATTAAACTTTAAGCCCTTTTTTATGTGCATCAACATAAAGCGTGATTATTTTAGCAAGCGTCGGAACCCCCAAGTCATTCAAAATATTAATGACTTACGAAGATTGCTTATTAAAATTGAAATTCATACTAACATGTAAGTCTATAGGAGTATTCAATCTATTTTGCAAATTCATTGCAAAGTGCAAAAAATGCACAGATTGTGTGAGCTTGCAATGCACAACAACAAAATATACTCACAAAGTTTTGTGCAATTGCTACCAATCTTGCTATACCTAAATCCATGCATATATGATCGCAACAAAACGAAAAATGAAAAAACAGCTGTTTTGACATCAGTTGTTTCTCATGTGGATGTGGTATGCTGCAAAAACAGCTGTTTCATTTTGCTGTTACAATTCTGTGCCAGAGGAATTCTCGCATTCTTACACTTCGTGTACCTTGCAATGACTGTGCAAGACAGAGTGAATATAATAATATAATAAATCATAGCCAAATCATGTTTTACTACATAATGTTATCGAAATTAATATGCTTTCCTAACATTTAAAGTCTGAATTAGTTGTGACGTTAGTAATCAGCTGATTCGTTCAACTTAATCGCCTTTGATAATAACATATTTATGAAAGAAAGCTAATTAGCAAAAATTTTCGTCTTATAGATGTTATACTTTCAAGCGTTTCGGAAAACTCTAAGCCTGCGAATATATCTTAAATCTTATATCTCATATCTTAACTTTTGACACTTAAACCTATAAGACGAAACAAAAATCAAAATATGGTTAAATCAAAAATATGAACGTGTATTTATTTTATATTGAAACAATTTATTTTATTATTGCCTTTCATAATACAATTCATAAATAATTAAAAGATTCTGAAAACATTTTTCTAGTATTAGTTACTACTAAAATTTGACTGATGTCGTCATATGCTAAATGACTGATTTAATGAAGTCAGAAGTCGTGCTCGTTCGTGTTTAACACGAATCTTTGAGAATTAGTTTAAATATTTACACGATTTTGATTATTTGTAATCTTGGAATGGAATTAGATATAGATTCTTATATTGTATTGAAATCCTATGAACTATCTTATTTTAAACAAACACCGATGTCATTGTTGCCATTAATTGCAACTACTTGAAAAGTGAATTCACCAACTTGAATGGGCTCTAAAATTTAGCTGTGCGAAATTAGAATATTCCAGAAATATTCCTCGGATATTCCATTTCAACGATACATTATATTGTCTAGTATGAAGATATAGTGAGGTGTCAACCTCCCTTCAATTTTGAATTTCAGATTATTTTACGCTAGATATAATGTATATTTGATCTTATATCGTGTTTCGTTCATAGTAATACTGTAATTTATTATTGAAATGTTTCTAATTCCAATATAATTAATATAGTAGGCTAGATATAATGAATATTCATATATATATTGTTTTGGTAATAAAAATACTGCAGCTTTTTATATAATAATGTTTAAGTTTTTTTCCTTAATTCAAGAAATTTATTAATTGAAATATATATTTTGATTGTTAAACCTCATTTTAATAGTTTTTACCAAAAATTACTTTGGATTGGGTTACATATCAAAATAACAATTAAACGTCCTATTAGGATATGAATTGGACGTTGTAACCAACTAAAAGAATTGGTGTGAATGCCTCCATATTCACATCTGAAAAAGACAACATTTGATTGACTCTTTTAAAATCGGCTATTAATGGCAACACTATTATTTAAAAGGAACTTATTGGAAACGAATGTAAAAACGGAAGCTGAACGAAACTCATTCTATTTGTACATCTTGATTGGTTCGGACATGTGACGGAATAATGTAGTGAAAATGAAAGTTAGAGGCACATAGAAATTAATAATTTAAAGAAACGTGGTCGCCCTAAGAAGGTGATAAATTATTAATCGTGAAAAAATAATGGCCGGCTTAAAAAGGTGATTACATTTTTAATAGTTAATAGTGGAAAAAAATGTGGGCGCTTGGAAAAAATTCATGGACCCAAATCGGCAAACATTCGTGAAAATGCACGAATTGCGGTACGTGAAGAGCGTGTTCGTTACACAAAAATCTATAAAATAAAAGTGCAAAATGATTAAATAAGGACTGTTATAATCTAAATTGAGCAATCGTTTATCAGATATCCGGGAAGTGAACGCGCTAAATGTTTGTAAAAATGCTGAGCCTCCACGTAAAATGTCTTGCCACGTATTAAATATTTCAAAAAACAAAAGTCCAAAATGGCGGACTTACGTTAGGTGAAATGCGCAGTTGCTTGTCAAATATTTGGAAACCGAATGGTCAAATAGAGATTAAAGATAACTCTCAAATATTTGAAGACAAAATTTCTGGTGAGTATTTGCGAAAGAATATCGTTACTGCATAAATTATATATTATTTTTTTCTAATATTTTATTTTCTACGATTAGTTGAAATATCTCAGCCCACTAATTATTGTATTAAATTTACATATATAAATTATATTTTTAATTGGTATTTAAACCAAAAAAAAAATTATACAAATTTAATTTGAGTTTTGAATACTTTATTTTCTGAACGTCTGCTCAGGTTTAGAATTACTTAAAAACTAAAACTTTAGAATTAAAATTTATTAAATCATTTTTCAAAGAGAAACAAAGAAATCTGAAATTGCATTTTTAGCTTTTTTGTGAGAAGCATTCTTGAGACAAAGTATTGCCCAACGGATGCTTTTGTTTGTTTCTGCCGGTACCAATTTTCTGGCACAGCGCGGATATTAGCATAGTGTTTATGTTTTTTTTTTAGACGGGGCAAATTATATTTCAAAGCCGCACACCGTCTATGTATGATTATGAATTTATGGGGGTTAATAATTAGAATTAATTGTTAATATGAAATTATATCTTAACTTGAACATATATAGGAATATTTGAAATATTCAAAATTCATTTAGTTCTTTTTACAATAGCTCAAATCCAATGCAACACAGCAATGTTTGGAGGGAATTAGGTTAACTGCTTAAAACATAATGCCCTCCAAACATTTTTCCTGGATTGATTTAGGCATCGACTTCAACTTTTTGGAAAATTTTTATTCAAATAAGTGAGACTGACGGTTGTAGGTATTGAGTCAAAACTGTAATTTAAAATATTTTTTTATTAGTCTGCCATGAATAATGACTATACATATATAAAAATATAGTTAATCAATTCATTTCGGGAATAGGATAGGAATTCAACCTTTTGATCCCCCTCTGGCTAGATGCCTGCCATCACAGATTATCTTTCAATGCAGTTGTTATTTCATGTTGAGTCCTTTGTTCATGACGCCCATGCGTCCGACGACATTTTCACGAAATCACGATGCCAAATTTTTGGAAGAAAATTACGAAATAGAAATAAAAGAAATTAAAATTTATAATAGAATAATAATTAATAATTTGTAATTTGGATAAAATAATTTTAACTATATTAAATTAAGAAGTCAAATAGGCTTATTTTTTTTTATTTAAATTTTTATTTATGTACGTATATGTCAACTTTCTTTTGAAGTAATTTATATTTAATTATATATAATTTTTTATTTTAACGTCAAACTAATTACACTCTTTAGATGTTCGTGGATATGAATGACTCTCTTAAGCATTTGGCACGTGACAACAATTCGGAGTTAAGGGAAAAGTTAGAAATTCATAATAAAAAGTCTTGGTGGGCAATCCAGATGCATCTATAGAAGAAACTAATTACAGTTTAGCTGAAGATATCAATTCATGGGTTATTCTTCATAACCCAGTCCTCCACGGACCGTAAATGTTGTGAACAATTTTAAACATTCAGTAGACAACCAAACTTTTGATACATATTCTTGTGGCGTTGAATTATGGAAAACTGAAGTGAAGACTTTTGTGACAAAATACGGCAATATGTGGAGGAGTGCGAATTTTTGCAAGGATTCCAAACAATTTTTGATTGCTATAATGGATTTAGCGGCTTGGCCTCTAAATATTTGAATGACGAATATATCTAAAAATATACTCGTACTTTTAGAAAACTCAAGTAAGTTATGATAATTTAAAATAATTCAAAAGTTTTTTTATTTTAAATAATTTAGATGTACCTATGTCTGATTCCATACGGGTTCCGCCTATGTTTATTCAAATCAGTACCCAAGATCGCGTTTATCGTCGGGCCAAATGGGTAGCAGCAGGATTTGCAATGTCGTCTCAAATGCAACAACAACAACAAAAGGTTAACCAGCGGAAAGGGTAGTATAACCAGGAACAACGGAGTGTTCCATTGAGTTAGGGAATACAGTGGACACATTGCATCGTGAAGCTTAGCAAATGAAAACTGCAAAACTACATCGTTTCAAAATGTTGGAGTTGATAGAGTGGAAGAGGATGAGTATGTTGATGCTTTAGAAAGTTTACTGCTGTTCAAGGATAATTATTATGATAACTTCGTGTTGTAGCTGTACATACAAGGTCAGAAGAAAAATATTTTACTAGAAATCTTATATTTCTTAAAAGTATATATATAATTATATATTATCTAGTTATCTAAGCTAAATTAATAGTTGTTCACACAAGCAAAACATTTCATTTTAATATAGTCATTTACTACATAATGCCTTGAATTATCTGAGCTTAGTAAATTTTATAGTCACGTTATGGAAGTTAATGACTCAGAGTTAATTTATGAAGCTACTAGTTTTATTCGTAAAGAATGGATTTTCTACTATTTTTTAATTAATTTCTTTTAATAGGAGAGTGAAAAGTGAAAATTTTCTGTATTTAAAACGTCCTATTTATTTATAATACTTAACATATATTTAATTAATCTTCATATCTCGGGAGAAGAGCTTGATAACATATAATTTTAATATTTATAGAATACAATAAGTATTTTTCTTCAAATTATTGTTGCAATGAAGTTATAACATTAATAGATAACATACGTATGATTGATGTGATGTCTAGTGAGTAAATAATATAATTATTGTAGCAATTGCCGGGGGTTTGTGATAAAATTGATTAATTGATCAATTGATGTTAGTTATATATAAAATGTGTTCCCATTAACTGTTTATTATATATATAATAAAATTTATTTTTTATTGAGTGGGGGTCTTTATAATTTGCGACTAAATAGTAACATATATGTTGTTCTTTCGTCCACCTTACTAACTGGAGACCGTACGATTTCAAACGAAACTACGGTATTGACGGTTTCTGCCCAAAATTTCATATTCATATCTGTCGCATGAATCATCGAGCGTCTTAGCTCCGTTCTATCTTTCGTTTTACATACCCAGTCTGCTGAGGAGTCAGTCTATACTGTCCAATAATGCTCTACATTAATTTGAATACAAATTTGCATTAGTTCGTTATTTTCACATTTAAGGTCATTGAATATTATATTAAGGGTAAAAGTATAACAATTCTATTCCTTTTTGTTATTAGTTTTAATTTAAGTGAGCTTGGCTCCCACGTCAAATATTTGGGATATTTAATATTTGTTTTGAGCTGAGAAATAAAGTCTCGTACTTAAAACAATTTTAAATCATTTAACACCTATTCTTATATTCCATAAATATTTTTGTGTTGAAAGTGAAAGTTGCTATTATCATGATTACTTTCAACATTTAAATAGTACTAAGTTTTATCTTTAACGTATTCATGAAAATGATTTATATTTTAGCTAGGGTCTATTAACCTTGCTAATAAATAAAACTCTCAAAATTTATGATGTTAATAATCTTTTAATCAAACTT
>NC_051846.1:232062370-232085155 GCF_002237135.1 Teleopsis dalmanni | reverse complement strand
AACAATTATCTGTTATTAAAACAGCACCATCATCACCGCGTACGGCCGTATAATTCTTTCTGAAATTCTTATTTGAAAATATAAACACCACCTTCCCCTTCTCATTTCGCTACTCCTACATTGAAACTTGCGCCAAATAATATTGACGCTTTCTATACCATAAAAACATTCCCTCAAACTTCTCTACATAAACTCTCCTCCATCAGGAAAACTATACAACAATATTTCTACATCTCACTTACATTTCTCCATATACAACATAATACAGATACTAATATACCACCAACTGCAAAGATCAGTCTCACCTCTCAACTCTCTCGCCAACATATGCCAGTATACTCAATAAACTTTACCTCCAAAAATTTCTTACTATACACTACTCATTCTTGCCATATTCAACAACCAATTATTTATATGTATAAAGATGCACTATCATTGTTTACAAGTTTCCAGGTTGCCATACATCTATTATAGTTCATCTTATTATGCAAATTGCATCACTCCTCCTTAGCATCAGCTTGCTTTACTGTGCTTTTTTTTGAACAAAATTCGTGCTAATTCTGAACCTTTGTTTACCATTCTTTTTCGCCGTTAATATTATTTTCTTCCACTATTTATTTATATCCCTCTCTGGTCTCAATATGTTTAGCTTAATCAGTTGAAAGTTACATATCGAACTGATAACATCTAATCAAAGCTCATCACACTCCGCGCACATCTACCCACCATACAGCTAATTACGGTTACCTTATCATCAACCGCTCATTTAAACTTCTTTTACACATTTTCTGCGTTACTGCGCTGCTTTTAAATCAACTCGCGTCAGCATAATTTCAAAGTGAGTACAATAATAATATTGCAAAATTCACTTACGTTGTATACATCTTCTCATCCACCGATGGACTAATAAAATAATAAAATAACAAAATTCAACCCTACTCCTACTTTTTTAGTTGCTTCGACACCATATCTTGGCCTCCCATCATTCGAAACCCAAAGCCGTTCCATCAATCCAAAGGTTCAAAGCTCTGCTTCCGTGGTACGTTATGCCTCCTTTCTCTATACACAATTTACATTTCTTCTCTCTTTAGCTATTACTAAAAAATGTTCGTTGCTTAGACAAATAATTTAGGTCGTGCAGCAGTATGTAACCCTAATATTTGTGGCAAATAAAATTGTGTCGTTACAACGTTTATATAGAAACAACCCTTTAGTTGTCGAAGTGGTGGTTAATTTTCTTGAATCTTCATCCAACTTAATCTGCTGATATGCCATGGTAAGATCTAATACAGTGGATATCTTACCTCCCTGTATTTTGGTAAATAACTTTTCAATACGAGGCAAAGGATATTTGTCCGCAACTAAAACTGGATCTATCGTTACTTTGAAATTTCACAAATCTCTACGAGACCGTTCTTTTTTAATACAGATACTATCGGCGTTGCCCATTCACTGAACTCTATCGGTTCTAATACATCCATATACACTAAATCATTTATTTGCCTTTTTACTTTATTTTTAATTGCCAATGGCAACGGCCTGGGTTTAAAAATTTTCGAAAACGTCCCTGCTTTACTTAACATAAAAATAAAAATAAATCCCCACTCTATAAACATAATTCTAATAGTACTAAATCACTAAATATCAATGCATCCATCTCCTGAATCAAACATCAACATGTGGACAAGCCACGTAATACAAAACTTGTTTGAAGTTTCCACATAAACTCCTCACCATGAAAAGCAGAATAATTTTTGCTAAGTATTCATTTCTTTTACTATTTCCACAGTCGGCATACCCGTCTATACGATCTTGCAATTCATTATATATCAGAGCCTCTTGAATAGACATCGTATCAAAAATCAATGCAACTTTCTTATCTTTTGCGTTCAAGGAAAAGACTTGGTTTTGTATTTCTGACAGAATACTACTATTGAGACCTGGAGAAAGACTTTTAGTAGGCGTCTAATTCTGCAAAGAGCTCACATGAGGTAAATAAAAATCTAACACATCCCGTAAAAAGTTATATGTAGCAAATGATCTGTAATAGATGGATTGACAAATTTGTTTCTCATCTTAGGAATACACATGTCGTTTATTTGAAATTAATTTCGCAAACACTTTTGAATTACTGTTGATTGCTGGCAAGAAGTCAATAGTAGAGCAAATACTTTTGTTTTTAGTTTTTGCATCGTGTTTTTAGTAATGTAAGGCGTTTTTTTAAATTTTTGTTCTTATGAATTAAGTGACGTTTTGACTTTTATAACAGACAAATTTGCATTTTTTGCTTCATACTAAGTTTTTTTTTTGGGTATTTTATTTCCATAAGTAGTTTTGCAGTGCAATCATTTGAAAGAGGTGATCTTGGCTATTTCCCCAATCCCTCAAGAACAGCCGCTGATTTGTTGAGATCATTTATATCTATGTCTTCTCTTGCCTGTATTCTTTCATACGTTTTATGAGGTATTGTATGGTTAAAAAATATAGGAGGCGATACCCCTCTTCCTTCGTGGTGGTCACTGAGAAACAAAGTCGGCCTTGCGCTGTTTATGTTTCTTCCCTTTCAAATATATCTTCCTTTTGTATTTGTCCTCGAAATGATCGTCACAAATGTACGGCTTTTTTCTTCGTCTAAACTCTGCCTCCGAAGTGCAACAATTTTACAACCATGAACTGTACTTTTCTGTATTTGCTTAGGGGAATTTGTAAAATTTTTTTTTAGGAAAGGTATTTAAACAGCCTGAGCTTACCAATAAAGCTTTTTACTCAAAGCCTGCTCAGGTCCTAATTTTAAATCTATCTTATTCTCTATTATTTTCTCTTACAAATAATTTTCTGATTTGAACTACACCGTACAAAGCGAGAGCGTGCGATAACACCCCTCTTTCTTAAAGAGAAACGACCCGTTTCTTTAAACTCTTTAATTATTACGATATTATTGTTAAATTTGATTGCTCTTTCCCAATTAAACCCGCTTAGAAATAATGTCTCCATACTACCTCAGTTTATGTTCTGTAATTCAGCCTGACTAGACGGCTATTAATTTGTTTATGTCTGCTGCATCTGCTCGTAGATACGTTGTATACGCTGATTCATTTCCAGGACAGTATTTTCTGACTCATCTTCTTTTACTTTCTGTTTTTTATATTTTACATCTAACTTATTTCTTTTACCTCCTACCTTTTCATAAATTATTTCATTAGGCTCGTGCGTATAATATGTCTTGCGGTCTGTAGTTAGTAATCGTATGAATAGTTTTGTTATATTTTTGAACGGCTCTAAATATAACTTCTAGATCGTTTACAATAATAAATTCCTGTCTTAAGCATCTTGCTATTTCGATCACCGTTTAATGAACTCTTTCTACTTGTCCGTTCGTTAAACTATTCTATGGATCACAATAATTAATTTTAATATCTATTCGTTCCATTAATGACTTAAGCTGGGGTGTCGAGAAACCTGGTTCGCTATCTAACGTAATTTGCTTTGTCTCTGGGAATGACTGTAAAAGTTCTAAAACTTTTTCATTGAGTTTTGTTCCGTCTTCAATTTGTTTAATGAACAGATATTTTGAATAAGCATCGATACATGTAATGAATTTAAGTTTTTGCGTGAAGAAAATATCGAGGTGGACTAACTTTCCCTCCTTCTTGGGAATTGGTGCCCTTTTGAGGTTTCCTATCATATTTATTTCTATTACAAATCCCATAATGTCTTACGAATTCTTTAAAATGTTGGGCCATTTTAATTTTTTTTATAACTTCTATGTGCCCGTGTATGTGATTGTTCTACTATTGCTTTTTGATTATCTGTATTAGGGACATCTATTGGAAAGTTCTTAGTCTATGTGATTGATTGTTTCAAATAACTGATCCTTAATTTCGTAAAGATCTTCAGACGTGCAATGGATTGCAGTCACAACGTTGGGTTGAAGGTATTCCTTCAGAATTGTTAAAAGATTTTCGACTGTTCCATATTCTATAATATGTCGGGTTTTATCAAAATTTGTTCATGTATCGTACATCTAGCTTTTGATAAATCAGTTTTTTGTATGAAATGGGTAATACTGTATGTCAAGGCGCTATCACGGACAAGGCATACCACCTGATAAGAATTCTTTATCAGCGATTCTTACTCCAAGTGGCTGTTCTTTTTGAACTCCTTATTGGCTTTTGTAGCTTATTAAGGAGCCTCTTTCTTTGAAAATATTGAATTTATGTTAAAGTATTTAAGTTCTTTCTTGTCTCTTGTCTCTTCTGTTTTGATAATTTAATATTTCTTTTCCTTTCGTAAAAATTTTCTATAAAATTTTTATTATCACTGTTATTTAAATTTTTTCATGTGCTTTAAGGTTTTCACAATAACCTAATTTTTGTTATTTAATTTTATTAATCTTTTTTCTTAATAAATTTCACGTGTTTTAAGTTTTTTTTTAAAATAACCTAATCTTTGTTATTTAATTTTATTAATTTGTTGTATAAATTATTTTAATTTTAACTATTCATATAACCCTGTTTTTAATTTCGTTGGGCGCCAATTAAAAAAAAAACTATTATTTTTTGTAGCTCTTTATTTTATCGCTTCTTAATTAATACTAATTGTAATAATAAGCTCTACTTATTTTGCGCATATGCACCTGCATTACGATTACCCGCACTCTCAGAGAGGCTACTTATCTATTTTTAGATTTTGTTCGTTAACTTATATTTTCGCAATTAAATATATCTTTAACGCGCAATAGATCATAGTCCAACACATTATCTTTGAAAACGTGCAGGGTCAACGGTTTTTCAACATCATTAATTAACAAATCTGTCTCGATTTGTAAATTGGATCGTTCTATACCACCACTGGTGTTAACTTGCACGTTACGGTCCGTACTGCGCATATCTGAAGAACTGCCTCGAAGTCTTTTGCATTTGGAACAAAATTACGTTGAACCATTTGCCGCAGTTCACTAACTTGTTTTCGCAGTTCCACGTTTTCACCTCGCAATTCCTCATTAGATCGTTGTAGCGCTTCATTATCGGTTGTAAACTGGAAGACTATGCCCCTTGTCTTCACGTGCTGCGTTAGTCGTACAACCAATCCGCTTTGTTGCCGGTAGTTGACAGCTCTTGTTGTTGCAAGAAATCCTTCAACTGCTTCTACGTAAGTGATTCAATTGTCACCATGGTTGCGTATATGTCTGTGTTCGCTTTTATTTTCCTGCACCAATACTCACACTCTTCGTTGAGGACGTATATTGTATCCCACTTCTGAACTTTTAATTTAATCTTTATTTACATAACTTTTAATTTAATATAATTTATATAATTAAAAAATATATTTTCGAACCACGTTACGCAACTGACGCCATCCAACGTTTTCCCGTTAATCTCATTCTCTCGCTTTTTGACATTCGTTGTCACTAATATCTTGGGTGATCCCATGTTTAAATTTTTGGTCGTTTTCATTGACTCTTTTATTAGAAATACAAGATTATACAACAAATACAAAACTACTTCATTAACAGAAAATTAACAATTTAATGTGCTTTTTGTTTAGCATTGCCAGGTGTGTTGTTTTCTTCAAAAGTGGCAATCGGATATTTTTACGGGTTGCCATATTGGTTGTACTGTTGCCACAACTTTTAAAGGTGACCAGTTGAGTGTTTATGTTGTTGGTTAACACATATTTAAAATTTACAAACCAACAAGTATAGTTATAAATTTAAAATATTGAATACGGATTTCATTATAACAAGTATAGTTATCATTACAATTTAAAATATTGAATAATGAATAACTTAATATGACACAGATCAATCGAACGTTATTGCTTATATTTATACAGTTACTTCTGTTTTGAACATACATAATATGATACATAATATTAATAGGACCAAGCTCTAAATGTTTAATTTCCTCTTCTTCACAGGCTTTGGATACATGGTCTTAATTCTTGCAATATAGCTATCCAAGCCGTAAGCCAAAAAAACAGGGTATTTTTCCATAGTCGTAGGACTCATCCCATAGTATACCCATTGAGGTGTACATCTGCTTATATAAATAAATCAATTCACAGTTTGTCAACTGTCTGTTATAAGGTAATTCTACGGGCGCATCTAATCCTGAATGTCCAGTATCGGACATATGTTTACTAATTGGAGTATCGGGATTGTTAGTTATATCCTCCATAATTATCCGTGAACTCCCTTTCCCGGTACATATGTATCCAGTACCACAGGTAGTGCAAGTGATCATCAGTATTTTATGTCTAACTTTTAAATTAGAAGACGGCTGAATATTATGTAGAGACATGCCAAGTTTGTGGAATAATGTATCCGGACGGGAAAAAGTTGGCATTCCTAAAGATCCTAAGGCGTACGCAACTGGGTGTATATCTCCTCACAGCTATACCCTATGCTGCTTAAATATCTCCGAGGCTCTAAGTAAGTAGACATTAAATCTGGATATGCTAACTCATGACTGTGATGACATGGCTTTGAATATTGCATGAGTATATGTATATGTATATGTCACTAGTTCGATGTAGTACTCTTCGCAAATGATAGAGGACAGCTGTTCGCTTTTATTCAGCGCTCACATGTAATGTGTAATATACCATTAATTGGGAGCTTGTAGGTTTTTGATTTAATGCAATAAGGAATTGTTTTTCAGCATGAATAATATTATAGTCTAGATAAGGTAGAACAGGCATATTACCATATTTTACATTCTCTGTCTCCAATTCACATGTTACGTCATAACTTTTCCATTTTGTAAAAGCAACCATGAAACTTTCTATATATGACTTAGGAATATATGTTAGCTTTGAATATAGCCTGATTATGGATTTTCAACTTGGAATCTAAATAAATAGAAGCAAGCAATCCGGAAACTGCCTCTCCCTGGGAAAGCCCTTCAACCTGGTGATATCACACTGAGTTAAATGAGAAATAATTACCCTGACGCAATATATAATCCAAGATTCGTTGCAGCATGCTCACCTCCATCGGACATTTTTTACGAAACCAGCTCAGCTTTATTAAATTCTGCAATGTTTGCCATAACTGTTCTATCTGAGTCTTAGGATACATTTCTTTAACATCCAAAGTGGCTAATATATATCCTTTTCTATGTTGCAAATCTAGTAAATGACCTCGTTCATGTCTATTAAATTATGTTTCGCCAATCGATCTCCCAAAGTAGTTTGAAGTACGTAAGTGCACATTTTGTGTAGAGGGCTTATATACTAACCCACAGGGCTACAAATAGGCCTAATGGGACATTCGGGCTTGTGCACCTTCAATTGGCCATATGGATAACGTAATCCTGGCTCTCCATATAATTTCTCGTGCAACTCTTTATAAATTTTATATGGGAATTGTATCGTTTTTCTTGTGTATTGGCTACACAAAGGAAGAGCGATTCGCCGATATAGTGCTGTTAATCGTTGCAGAAGCAAGCCTCTATCCCCAACATATTTTATCCATTTTTGCCCCTTTTCAATATAATTCATACGTGAAATCAAAATACTTGTTTTTCCTTTATCAGTCAGCACGATGATCAGCGTATCATGCTTCTTTAGGAAATCGTATGTAGTCTGATATAGTTGCGGTAGCATCCAATGATTTGAAATTTGTCCTTGGTGCTTTACCATTATATGCAGGAAGCGAGAGTAATGGACCTCTAACTCCGCTCTGTAATACAATCCCAAATTAATATGATTTTCTAAATAATCCTCAGAATATTTCTTGAGTGCCTCCAAGTAATCTTGAACGTTGGGAGGTTGTAGAGGTGAATACATGGGTCCAAAACTTAATAATATTTCCACCTCTAAAAGCACCAACTGGTCGCTCATAACCGCCTGATATGGCTTTGGGATATAGTATCCGATTAGCCTCACTTTCAGGTAACTGACCATCATAAAAACCATGATGCACATCATTAGATATAAATATACTGAGTGTAGAAGGAGGGCAAGATGAAAGGGCAACTAAGGATCCTGTAATTTTCTGTACTGTTAAAGATGTAGAAGGTTTCACTGAGGTGCCAGTTCTACGATGGTGCTTGATTGAGGCTTCTCCTACACTTTTCATTGGGCAAGCATCAATAACTTCCATTATGAAATAAAATCCTATCACAGAATAAAGCATATGGTAAGAAGAAGTTAAGGATTACAAATTAATATGTAATAACATAAAAACTACGAATATTAACAAGGAAATTGGGTTAACCTCAATTTTGAATAACTATTATAGGTAATTTGTCAAAATGTCATAAACACGGCCATTATATATATACCAGAGAACATCTGATATAGCAAAAAAGTATACCATTACTTTATCATTAAAATTAAGATGAGATATTATTAATGCTTAGCGACTGGGTATCGCTATCCTTTATCTAGCCCTTGTGTATATTTTATTCAGCAGTTTTATTACTATGGTATTGGTTCTTGCTTTAAAGTCTTTAAAAAAACATATTTTATTTATATATAAAACTTAAAATATTTAGAGATAATACAAGAGTTTTATTAGATCAACGACTTCACTACTTTAATTCCTTCCAACGACTGTCTTCTAAGAAGTTTTCTTCTGATGTCTAAAGTCGTTGATGAAAATTTTAGGATTGGATTGACCAATCGAATTATAGCTTCTAAAATTCATGAGAATATTCTAGAACCGTTTTTATCTCCATCCTATAGAATTGGAGCTTCTATTTTCTAAAGCGCCTCGTAAGCGTCTTTAGCTTTGGCATCAATACCCAGATGACGAGATTCATATCCAATAGTATTTGGACATCTCATCAATCAAGTATTTAAAATGATATTGATAGCTTTTCCGCGAGATAGTTGCATCTTGAAAAGAAAACACAATTGTTATTTTTTTACATTGTTGTCATATAAAGTAAAGGCACTGAGCCTCAGAAGTGAAATAAAGCAAAGCACTTGAAAGTATTTGCGTTACAACATTGTTTGATAATAACACGGACATAGGCGTTTTCAGATATTTTGATGCGCAATAACTAACTTTTTGTAAATTTAGATTTATTTATAATTAATGTTTATGAAGAATCAGAATAATGCGCATTATTATTAGTGCTCAAACCTCCATTTGTCTAAAACAAACCCGAGCTTTGTCATGCCCTCAACCAAACACTTGCTTGTACGGCCATGCCCATAGTATATCGCTAAATAGCAATACAGCGCTAGTCACTGGCAAATTTATATATATTTAGCCCTACCACTCGCTAATTTGATGGCTTAATTCTCCATGTAATAACTTATTCCAACTAGTGATAAGAACAATAGATAAGAATAATAAAATTGTAAACTGAGAATGATGCAAATTAAATTCACAGTACATACCTTTTTGTGTAGAGCGAGTAGAGTCAGGAAGAGGTAATCCAATTAGATTTTGTGAATTGGCGTTCATGGTAAATCAAACTAGAACGACACATTCAAAAAATAGTATGCAGGTGATATATGTATTATAGATACTCACAACACATTTTGGTAAATATAATACACTATGGTGAAAAATAGTTTACATAAATAATGTGCTAATATTTTTTGGGAAGTGATACATAAGTATAACGAAGGTTTAAAACAATGCACAAATTTTTAATGAAACCAGCACATGACTGAATAATCATTCGACATAAGATGGACATAAATAACTTGGGAAAGTATCAAATGTAGGCTAAGCATGAAATTTAAATATGAAAAGAAATGAAATCTAAAACAAATTTTCATATTCACAAAATTCAAAAGATCAAAAATTAAACAGTGGAGTACAAAGCGACCAGTTCATGCACTCCCTCTTTAATGTCCGTCGAGACATTTCTTTGCCGATTCATGGAGGGGGCTACGCATTTTTCAAATGTCTTCGCCTCTTCACTCTTAATTTTCTGGGTGGACTTATTTCCCGGTGTATTGAGTACACCATTTGTTTTTGGTGGCACCTTTGGCGTGCCCTCGTCCATTGCGGACTTCCTTCGGCCATCTTGCAGTGGCACATCCATTGATATTTGTGGTGTGTTTTCTTTTTTCTTATTCATATTTGGTTGGGTCCAAACTCCTAGCCGCTATCGATATTCGATTGTATAGTCGCACGTAGCGATCCCCATGGTTATCTATGCAAAGCAGTGAGGCCATGCGAGGTTTGACACAATTTCTTATGGGAGATTGTGTTCAGAGGCAGGATCTGGCGCAGGTCAGGAGTACTCTCAACTGACCCTATACCACCAACTTAATGGTGACGAGACATCAAACGTACTTGGAGACTTGCCAAGTTTTAAAAGGACGAAGGAAAATGTGGCATTAACTTAAAAGCCATTTCTATGAGATGTCACTCTCATATACTCAGGTAACAGAATACCACATTCGCCAGCCCAAAAAACATCATTTAAATAGTTTGTTCCAGTATGTCATAATCAGGATCTTACTGGGCGCAATCCCTCGATAGTGCGCAGCTGGTTAACCACTCTCTGCGCACTTGGATGTCCCTCGTTGCCACGCTTACTTAGAGTCGGCGTCTACTCGGATCAGCTCAGGAGCTTTTCGGGGATTTTGTGACCTTTTAACCCACACCCTCGAACGCCTGGCTGGATTTTAGTCCATCAATTTACTTATATTTGAATTTGTATATTTACATATATTGTATAGTAATATTTTCTAACCATTTAAAAAATTGTACATTATGAGATGGTTTTAATGTAATTTTATTTCATTTAATTTTATTTTATATTTGAATATGTATATTTATATATAAAGTATAGTAATCAATGATAATATCAATGATAATTTATCTATATATGATTTATTAAATAAAATTGTTTATAGAATTGGATAGATGATATTTGTTTCGACGGTTATTATATGTACGTTTACGATTACGGTTATTAGTAGGGTGTGGTAGGGGTTTATTATCTATTTGCTCGAGATATCAATTTAAACCTTGAGCGATAAAACGGGATAAATTAGAATATTTGACAGATTTGTCCCATTTTATACCCATTGTAGTATAAATATGCTTATACATACTTAATTGAACCTCTAGAGTTAGTTGTGAGTTGATAGGTAAGGAAAGTGGAGTTTGGGGGAAGGAATGTTGATATTGACTTTGATGTTGGAAGATTGGTGAATTCTCATGGTTTAATATATCTGTGAAGATTTAACAGAATACGGTGACGTGTAGTCAGATGTGGGGTATCTCCTGTGTTATGAAGAGACATATGTAGTGATTGGAATAGAGTGTTTGCACGACAGAAAGTTGGGCGACCAATTTCTGATAGTTGGATTGTGTGATGAAGTATTTCAATGAAGTCTTCACAGCTGTAAACAATGCTACGGCGATAAAGTCGAGGCTGGGAGTTGGAATCATGGAGATTTAAATATTTGCGTTGATTATGGATGCCATTTGGCATTGTGAGTTTGTACCTAATTAAGTCGCGAATTGGAGAAATGGGCTGACCATTGATCTAGTGATGTTCGATTATTGAGTTATCTAACTCAACTCGTACCAGATACTGCGGATAGCCATTTATTAACAACTGTGATATACAATTAGATAAATCGGCAGTGAGAAATTCATCGCTTGTTCTGTACAAAATTCGTCGAATGTGAGACAATATTACAGTACGTTTTGACTGTTTAGAGGTATGGGAAGTATAGTGAGTTAATCGGAGGAATTGTGTAGGTTTCTGATAGACATTAATTAGGAAAGTGGTAGGAGTATGGAAAATTCGGTAGTCGGGGAAGCTAACACATGGATGAATGCTATAATTCGCATCAGGTTGTTCGATATCATAAGACACACTATAACCAGTATAGTGTGGAAATGAGTTCATAAAATTATTAATAGTTTTAGATGGCATGTACAAGAGCACATCATCCATGTATTTCCACCAGGATATTACTCCATGTGATAAAAATATGGAGTTATAATGCAACTCAATACGTGAGTCTAGATACAAGGTTGCGAATAGACCTGAAAAACCTCCACCTTGAGGCAAACCTTCATTTTGGTGATATAGTTCACCATTGAAGGTGAAATAATTGGCATGGTGTAATATGAAGTCTAATAGGCTACGCATAAGTGAGATATCAATTGGAATGGCGGAAATGAACCAATCTTCATGCATTAGGTAATCCAATAAATTCCATAGTGGAGTAATACGTGTATTGGAGTACATGTCCTTTATATCCATGGTTACAAGCTGTAAAAAGGTAAAGGACGCAATTGCAATAGATGGTCAGTTAGATGATCTAGATTACTTAGATTATGGCAGGATAGTCTATCTTTCAATATTGGATTAAGTAAATATTGGCATAGAGTGTGGAGTGGAGAGGTATACCAATGGAGCGGACTGCAAATCGGACGGATTGGGTTATCGGTTTTATGGGTTTTTATAGTCCCATAAAGATAAGGCATGGTAGGTGTCTCATTTAAGAGTTTTCTAAGAGACACATAAATAGGATTTGGGAATAAGGACCTGTTACGTATGTATAGTGCACACAATGGACGAGCAATTCGGCGAAATAAACCTTGTATTTGGCGGCCAAAGATATCTGTGTTGCCTAGATATAATATACAAGATCCACTAGCGATATAGTTTGTTAACCAAGCATTGATCTTTTCCATGTACTCAACTTTATAGATTAATATGGTGGATTTACATTTGTCTGATTGGACAAGTAACAAATTAGGATTTATATCTAAGAACTGTTTAGTTATCTGGAATAGATGAACCAGCATCTTATGATAAGGAGTTTGAGTACGATGGTTCTCCATTACCTGTAGGAACTTGTTGTAATGTTCCTCTAGCTCAGACCGACAATACATACCTAAGTCGATATGTGATTCTAGATAGGTTTCGTGATACTGATTTAATGCCACAAAATAATCGGTAATTGTAGGAGGTGTTACAGGGCAATATTTTGGACCAAAACTTAAGAGAATTTGTGCCTCTAAAGGCACAGTTATTTTAGTTAGATTAGTGAATCCACGAGGAATTGCACGTGGATATAGATTTATTAGTTGAGATATATCAGGAAGCGTAGTGAACATTTTTGGAGATAAGGAAATCAATGAGGATGCCATAAAGGGTTGGATAGAGGGTCGAGGTGATAACGAGGATAATGATGATAGATGATAGTTCGGTATAGTTATACTTAGAGGAGATATAGGACGTTTTGACAACCTTTTTGTTTGTGTTTTTGTTTTAGGATTTGATATTTTAATGGAAGATGTAACTATAATAGTAGATGTAGTAGTAGGTATATTTAAATTATTATTTAGACCTAATGGTTGAATATTTTGATGTGCAGTGGAGGAAGTAATGTTGTTAACTGCTTCTAGTGAGCGGGATGATGATGAAGGTAAGGTTGATGAAATGACATCTGTAGGTATAGCGGTAGTTGTCGTAACTGAAGAGATAGATATATTGATGGTCATAAAGATTTGTTACTAGTATAATTGAGAATTTAGATTATAGAAGTGTGGTATTTAGGAGATACTGTATCAGTGTATATTATTATATATTTTATTTTTATAATTTTTGCGTATTGAATTTATTGTTTTTAATTTTTTTTAATAATTTTCTAATGACTCAGTGTTTAAATATAATATGTGTAATGATTAATATTTTAAATAATTTTAACAATTTTTGAAATATTTCAATTCAATTTCAATTTAGATAATTTGATTATTTTAATTTTAATATTTTTAATAATTTGTTAATATTTATATAAAGATTATGGATAGTATTTTTAATAACTTTTAATTGTATATTTTAATATTTGTATTTAATGAAATCAATTTTGAGAATTTAATAATTATGGAATAGAAAGGAAATATAGGCTTTGAAGATAATGATAATGTGAAGGATTTATATAAGATTGATAATTAATTAAAATAAATATATAAAAAACATTAGAGAGAGGTGTATATAAATACATTACCAATATGATGTTGTATGTATAGATGTGATTGTGATGATACAGATATAGTATTATTTGAAGTGTATTTGTACGTTTTAGTGGATGAGGCAGATGTGGATATAATAGAAGTTGTTTGGGTGGTAATGGATGGTTGAGTGTTGATAAGTATTTGTAACTTTGGGTTAGTATCTATATATGGAGTTAGAGAATAATAGAAAAATTATATATATATTTATGGAAGAATAAATAAAGTAACAATGATGAATCAGCAATTATATAAAGGATATTAATTTGTAAGGGATATAATTTTAGGTGGTATAAAAAATAAAAATGAAAATAACAATAATTACTTGATATACGTAGGTGAGATGATGTAGATTGAGAATGAGTTGTATGTCCATGCATTTGTAGGTGATCTGTGTCGGTTCTTGTTGTTATTAATGGAGCCATATGACACTGGTGTGTAGTAGTCCGAGTTGAAGTATGGATTGGTTGATGAGTAGGCTCATTAAATAAATTATCATCTAATGCTGTTTGATAAGCACTCTGCAACTCTTCGTCGGTATAGTTAGTATCCATTTTGTCGAGCTAATTAGTTATGTTTTAATAGAGGATTTAAAATTATATTAAATAGGAATAAATAATAAAAAAGAAATAGTAAGTATGTTTCTAGGTATATTTTACAAGTTTTTAGAATCATCAATATTATAGGTTATAGTGTAGTTTTAATAGATAAAGCTTTTAATATAATTTTAATATATATAGATGTGGTCCCGAGTTTGGCACAAAATAACTTTGTTCACAAGATAATTTAATTTCGTATATTTATTATTTACAAAAAAAAGTCTTATTTATAAAAGTCTTATTCATAAAAGTCTTATTTATAAAAGTTATTTATAAAAGTTATTTATAAAAGTTAATTATTCAAATGTTTACAATTAAATGTTCAAAACTGTTTTTAATTACAACAATTTACTAGTTCGACTCTTAGGAACAACGCACACTCTGCATCACCACTCGCACAATTGCCTCGCACAACTTCTCCGCACAACTACTCAGTACCACTACTCAGTACAACTGCTTAACTTCAACTGACTCGCTTCGGCACTCTTTGCGTCGTGTTAATACGACGCAGAGTTGCCAACCCTACATAGATACTACTTAAAAATAATATGATAATTTTTTAGGTACAATGATAGTTTGTGGTTATTATATTTATATGATATGTAGATTACGCTAAAGCATTTTGAATTAGTTAGATCCGGTATTTTCGCTGGGTCAGTTGGCCAATATGTTGGGCTTCCAGTTGATAAGACATCACATCCTGTAGCTTGTATGGCTTTTAATAGTTCTCGGCCCTTAGTTGTAGTTAATCGCGAACCCCAATGGACATGTTTAGCGTTGAAATCGCCACCAATAAGGAATTTATTTTTAAATTTAGAAAGAAAGTTTATATATTGATCTGTACTAATAAATGTAGACTGCATTACATACGGAGTTTGGGAAGGATCTGTTCTAGTTTACTTATCCGTTCATCTAAAACTTTATTACATTTTTCCTGGTTTTGTAGCAGTTGAAGTACCAACTGCAAGGTTGAAGAAATTTCTCCATGGTTTTGAGAGTTATTATTTGATTTTAGTGCTTGGGCATATGAAGGTGTTTCATAATTTTTTGTTAGTTTAGAAACTGGCAAATTTTTTCAGTGGCAGCAGAGTTGGGTTTATCTGGCTTACTACTTTGGTTGTCTTTCTGAACGGTTTTGTTTCGCATCTTTTGTAGCTCTTTGGCTACAATACATCCGCGATAGTTAGCTGGATGAGATTCGCCACAATTGCAGCATTTTGGTAAAGTTTCTGCTGGTTTTGTACAGCTTGTTGTTGGATGCTTTCCCGTACATTTAACACATCTTGCCATTTTTGAACAGTAGTTCCTTGTGTGACCAAAAGTTTGACAATTTTTACACTGAGGTATTTGGTTTGGTCTTTTTACTGCTTCAATGGAGACAATAGTAGCTAATATTTTATTTATTCCGTAAACCTTTTTAATATCTTCAATAGACTCAAAGGTGAGCAGAAACATATCTAACGGCTCCTTTGTTTTCCATTTAAATTTCCGATCTGCACTTATGGCTTTGAGCCGTTGTCTCTGTAAGTCCTCGACAATAAGTTTAAGTTCACAGGAGTGATGCAGGTTTTTAACAATAACACGAATAGGTCTTGTTTGTTTATCTTCATATGAGTACCAATCTATCTTAGCATTAGACAGCAGCTTTGTTATGCTTCTGTAGTCATCTGCTTCCCTGGTATTGAGTTTATACTTCCCGTTATTTATAAGCTTGAATGAAAAATGAGTTTTCGCAGTGTTTTTAATGTCTTCGTAAATCTTTATGTAATCAGTAACTCCTGATATCATTATTGGAGGGGGAGAATGCACTTTGGGGCCTTTAGTATTTAATAGAATTTCCGGTTTCGGATTGGGATTTGTATTTTTATCATATGAAACATGAAGCTCTGGAGAAGATTCAGCTTTTCGTTTTTTATTCGGACGTTTTTGTTTCAATATCCAGTCAGTTTCTAACGCCAATTCTTCTTCATCAGTGTGGTACTGAACACTCGTGCTATCTAATTTTGCATCAACAGCATTCTTATTAGCTTCTTTCTTTTGTGATAGTGTACTATTCTTTTCTGCCTTTAGTTTTTGATTTTCTTTTTTAAGACTTTCACAACTGATTTCTAATAGATTTATTTTTTCTGTTAAAAACTTAATGTTACGTTTTAACTCATTTAGCATGTTATCTTGAGTCTGGTCCAAAGGCCTTTCATTTCTACATGAAGGGGATGGAATATTCCTCATGGCATCTTGCATCCTTTTAGGCTGAGCTATTCGCTGATCATAGTTCAAAGCCTAAAATAAAGTTTATGTCGATGACAGATCGACGTACAGTTTTCACGAAGTAAACCAAAATTACGAAAACAATTATAAATAATTGAAAAAATTGAACAAAATATAAGAGTGTCACAATATATTTACAGTTCGTTTATTTAGTTATTTAAAATTTTTTAGGTTTATAAATAAATAAAAATTTATTTTTATTTAAGTTTTTAAAGGTACTTATAACTTACACTGTGGCAACGCCACATTTGCAATTTCTTACTTTCGTTAAGAAAAGCATATGCTGTCTCTATCAGCTGTTGAGCAAATAAAATTTTATTTTTGTGTTTTTTTTGCTTTTGTTTAATTTGCAAATTAAAGTTTAATTTTTTAGAATAAAAAATTTTTAAATATACAAAACTGAACTTCACCTTTTAAAATCGGGCACCGTTTTGATAAATTTTATTTTATTTATGATCAACGGATCAAGTGTTTATAACTTTGAAATTTGAAATTTAACTTTTCGGATTAAAAACAATAGAAGTTGCGGAACGATCACTTTTCGCGCGTGTTTTCACCCACGGTTACAACTATCATATCCTACTATGATAATGAGATATAATTTTTAATTTTTCAGATTTATTTATATTATTAAGTTATATGAATAAATAATATAATTTTTCAATAAATGAGGTAAGATATATATAGAATAAACACAAATATGTACATACGTGTAATTTTCAGAAAGTTTTGTATGAGGAAAATGTAAAATGTATTTGAATTTTTAATAGTGTTGTTTTTTGAGCTATGTATAGTTTTTAGTAGACAATTTCAGTTAAATGTTTTTCATATAATCGATATTTGGGTTGCTAAATAATTTAGAATTGATAACAAATTTAAATATTAATTTAATTTATATTAAGGTATATATCTGGTTTTTAGATAGAATATTTTTATGTACGATTTTTTCAGGTAATTTTTAATATTTCATACTGTAATAGTTTTACATATAGGATTTTGTATTTAGTATACACAACTTGGATACACAATCGTTTTATACAGGTTATTTTTGCACTTTTTGTGTTGACAAACAAGCTGTTAATATGTTTACCACTAAAAATTATTTTTTTTGAGATTTAATCTCTTGATCTCTTTGTTTTTTGAGGATTAAGATAATTTGCACATTTTTTGACAAGTAATTTAGTTTTTAACGAAGAAAATATGGATTATTTTTAATTTGCTTATTTTTCAATTTTTGAATATTTTGCGGCGTAGCTAAAGTTTTGTGTATTGCAAATAGGTCGAGGTAAACAATGTTTTAGGTATCAAACGATAAATGTACAGCAAGGTATGAAAAATGGTTTAAAGGATGGATGTAATTTTATTACCTGCATAGCCTATTATATTTTTGACATTTGGTTTGTAGTAGTAGTGAATTGACACATGTGTTTAGCTGGTTTAGGCGGTGAAATAGTCAATCATTAATTCTTTTGTTTTTGAATAATGTGTAAATGAATTGTGATTTTAAAGTGTAATAATTTAATAATAAATATTAGGTGTATATGTTTAATTATGTTTGAAGATATAATAAATATAGAACCGAGTTTGAAACATTGGTTTTTGTTGCGAACAATTGTGAAATGACAGACATATGAGATTTAGTCAAGTGTTAGTTGTTATGTGCGCGTTTTTGTTTTTTGGTATTTTATATGTTTTTGTTTGAAATTAATAAATTAAAATAGACAATATAATCAGAATATTTTTGTGAGATAATATATTTAATATTAGAAAATGTATATAATAGTAGAGATAAAGTGTTTTTTGAATTTTTAAAGTGTTTTAAATAATTTTTGGAATGTTTGTAATTAATTTGAATATAATGCTATATTAAAATTCTAGTAATAAATGATAGTTTTGTGATAATGTTTGTAAATAAGTAAAAAGGTAATATAAGATTGTAACATCTAATTTTAATAATAATATTTGGTTAGAAAATTAGATGTAGAGGGTATGAAATATTTTTCACATTTTATTGAAACTTAATTAGGGTAATAGTTAAATGAATATTGGGTATAGAATTTTTTAGGTAATTTTAAATTGTTATTGTTAGAGTTTGAGATTTATGAAAAATGTTGAAATATAGGATATGAAATATTTTAAATCATATATATTAATTTGTGTAGATTTATATACTATAATTATTATATTTCGGATAGTAATAGTATAAGTTTTATAAGTATATAAAATTTTTAATTTAAAGAAATAAATAGTTGGTATGATAGAATAAGTAAAGGGTATATTATATATGGTGAATATATTGTAGATATACATAAAACATATACTTATATAATATAAGTTAGGAAATGTTTGATGATTATAAGTTTTTTAAGTTTATTTTTTTAAATTTATTTTTAATTTTAAAGTTAAAATTTTTAATTTTTGATTTGAATATTTTTTTGATTTTTTTGACTTTTTACGTTTTATTTTTTGACATATATTGACGTTTGTTTTTCATGACGTATGTCATATCCACTCTGATGAGTCTGGTTGGTAACCAGACGAAACGCGTTAGTGGGAACCACACATGGATGGATACAATATTTTGGATCAGGTTTTTCGATCTCATAAGACACATTATAACCAGTATATTGTGGCAATGAGTTCATAAAACTTTCAATAGTTTTGGATGGCATGAATAAGAGCATATCTCGTATATCTGTTCTAAATGGTACATTAATGTTTATATTTGAATGTGTTCTTTCTATTTCTCGTATTACTTTATTTCTTAGTATTGAAACTTGTTCTCTTTAATTCTAATGTATTTTAATTCAAATTGAGAATAATTTATGAGTTCCTGTGCTTTTCGTTCTAAAATATTTTTATTATCCTCCTTCAAATCATATGTAGATATAACACTTGACATATCTTTTATATATAATTTTTCTTGTTTATTCTTATGTATAAGAATTTCATCATTTAAGTTTAGAGTAATTCTAGCTTTTTTTAAGAGATTAAAACCTATTAAACTGATTCTAGTCCTTCTAATTCGTAAAAAATTTCTTTAATTCCAAATATAATTACTTCTGAGTAATGAGTTATTATACTATAACCATTCACTGTCCTTACTCTTTTATTTATTGATAATTTATATCTATTTGTTAAAATGTTAGGTGAGCAGTAACAACTAGTAGCTCCCGTGTCTATTAACATTCTAAACCTTCGACCGGTTTGGTCGCTTGTTCTGTATATGTGTGGTAAGGGAAGCCTTTGCCTAAAAAAGCAGTTTCATTCAAATTGTTGATCCTTTGTGCTTTCTGTTGTGGCCGTCCACTACTGCCATAAAATGATTATTATGTCTAAATTGCTGTTGAATAGAATAATTCCTATTATATCTGTTTTCATTAAAATTTTGGAAATTATTATTATTGAAATGTTGTGGTCTAGCTTGATTTTGAATTGATATGTCGACATCCATTGGTTCTGGTTTTGGTTGAAAAATTCTTTGATTATAATTTGGGTTAAAAAAATTATTATTTTTTGTTTTAATTTGATAACGTAGTTGATTTGGTTTAGTCTGTTGTTGACACGAATAATTTTTTGAAAATTGAAAGGCAAAACTTGCTCTTAAATTATTTGATTCAAGCTCTTGAGCTTTCGCTAAAGCATTTGGCAAATCTTCTGATGAGAGTGAAGAATGAATATTTGATAACGGTGCATTTAATCCTGTGATAAATAATCGTTGTGCGTTCTGTCTATTTTTATTGTTTACTTCCTTAGTAATATTTGAATCATGTCTATGTGTCATTATAGTTTTATTAATAAGAAGAGTCAGTTTTTTATTTACTTCATTGTAATAGTCAACAATAGTCATGCTACCTTGTCTAAGTATATTTAACTCTTGTTCAATAATATGTAGAGGTCGTTTGTCGGCATAAGCAAAATCTAAACGACTTAGAATAGCGTCAAGATTGGGTACAGTACCGTGGTTTGAAAGTGCATCGTTTGCTAATCCAGTGATTTTATTTCTTAGAATAGTTAGGGCAGAGAAATACTTATTACTACCTCTGATATAAATGCTCATTGAATTTGTGGCAGCTTCACGCCAATTTACATATGAAATATTTTTGCCTGAAAACTCTGGTAATGATTTGATGACCTCTAGTGGTTCATCCCACTGAATACCATTGTCTATATTCTGAATTTCATATTCAGCTACTGAGTTAGAAGATGTCAATTTACTTAATTGACCTTTTAATTGAAATATTTCAGCTCTAAGGCTGGCAGTATTTGAAGATATTAGTCTAGCGACCATATCTGAAGTTACAACCGATTCGTTTTGATTATTTATACCCATTTTAGAAAACATTAACTCTAATGACTCCACGATTTATATATTTAATTTTAAATAATTTATATAATTTTATAATGTGATTTTTTGTAAAAAATTTTAAATATATTTAATTTTTTAATATATTTTTTAATGTATATAATATTAATAATATTAAATAATATTATTATCAATAAGAAATATACAGCATACCACAATTCCGTCTTCGGTAATGTTACAAAGGTGTTCACTTTTATTTCCTCTGGGACTCTTTCGTGTTGTGTGTGTTGCTCTGGCACTTATCACAATGTTTTAGTCTTTCGTATCCTTTTGACTTATTTATGAAATTTGTAATGGTGTTCATTTGGATGCTTTTTACACAAATTTTAGCTAAATAATTTGTGTTGAGTTTTTTGAAGTTTTATTTTATATGAAACACAGTTATTATTATTATAAAAATGATATGTTTATTATACAAGAATTAAATCAAGACTGCAAATGTTATAATGATAAAAATTTATTTACAGTATCAATAATTAAAGCATAAGGCAAAACTTCAAATATGTACTCCAAACCCAAAAAGATAATAAAAGTTAATAAAAGAAGATAGCGTAAATTTTAACACTCCCTCGCGCTATCTTCACCAAAAAAAAAAAATAAAATACAAGAAAATTCAATTTTTATACAATCCAAATTTTGAGATCAAGTTATTATATTTGAATATTTTGGAATATAATTCTTTAAAAATGAGTAGACAGATTTTCTAAAATTATCAAAAATATATTGCATATAAAAAACAAAAATTTTCGTCTGTAAACTGCTAACATATACCGACATATCATTTTATGAAGCACTTTAGGTAAATGGGAAGGGGAAACAATGAGTTATATTGGCTTGATATAAATCATAAAGAAGTTGGTAATTGCTTTTGTTGAACTTAATTTTCGATTTATTATTTGAACCTTTTAGTTTTTATCTACATAGAGCAGACTTACAGAATGTGATCAAAAAGTAACGAAAAACCAAACGCTCTAAGTATGTTTACTTAACTAGATCACCTTTGTATTTCGTGTTACAGGTCAGAATGATGATAATTTCAGTTTTCAGCAATCAAAATATTAAAAATAATTTAATTCCATAATTTAATTTTGTTCAAAATTATTTTATTAACAAGAGAAAACATTATAATAAGAAAGAAAAAAATATTATAATAATAAGAAAAAAGATTGTAATAATAAGTAAAAAAACATTCTAATAATAAGAAAAACATTATAAAAATAAGAAAAAACATAATAATTAGAAAAAAACATTATAATAATAAGAAAAAACATTATAAAAATAACAAAAAAACATTATAAAAATAAGAAAAAAACATTATAATAATTAGAAAAAAACTGCATTATTCAATTTTTTTTCGCAGTTCCTGATTTTCCTTCTCAAGTTGATGTATTCTGCTTCGCATCTTATTTTTATTCATTTGGTTACTCTGAAAATATAAAAAAAAACTTTATTAATTTATTTAAAAATTTTAATAAATATGATTTAACTTACATTTCTGTTATTCATTGCTGCAGTTCCGTTTTCTACCGTCGGCGTCAGCACACTTCGGCTCTCCTGCCGACGGCGGTTTTCTTCCTGCCGACGGAGGTTTTCCTCAT
>NC_051846.1:232028018-232062270 GCF_002237135.1 Teleopsis dalmanni | reverse complement strand
ATCTATTCATAATATTAATCCATTTATTTGTATTGGAAATTTTGTAATTTGTAACAAGAATTCCACGTAAAAAAACATAAAATTGATATTTTTAAAATATTTATTATTTACTTAATAAATATTTTCAAATTAATTGTATTATTTATTTTTTAGGTCTGAAGTAAAAATTTATTCGATATGGTATATGCCGCTAATGAAATATCTGGTTGTATCTCGTTATCATTTTCATTAGGAAACTTTTTTTGTACAATAGATCTTCGATCTTTAGAGACCTTCCTTCCCAATTACCTTATGCAAATAAAGTATTAATCATTTTTTAAATAAAAAACAGAAAAAATTTGCTTAAGCATTCACATCTATTAATATATTATGAAATTTATATACATTGAACAATTACAATTACCAAAATATCTTATATCATATTATTACTATGTACAAATTAACAGTTTCTTTATGAAATAAATAAATTAAAAAATTATTTCCTTGAATTATATTACATTGGAAGTCCCCCATACATAGTACATTGTTGGAGATTGCACCCGCACTCAGCAGAAAGTGTTTGTTGAACTTGAAATTGATGTTGTACTGCAATTCGGTCTTCAGTTGGGAGCTGGGGGTGAAAGTTGTTTAAAGCTTGTTGTTTTTGTAGTACAGCTTCTTGTACAAAACGAACTTCTTCTGGAGTCGGAAAATACACAGCGTTTGGAGAGTAATGAGAGTTATACGGTATTGTGTTGCTTTGGTGATAAGGATGTCCGTACGAGTAACCACCACCGCAATGTAAAGTTGCTCTTGAATCATTTAACGTTGAATTATTATTCCGACGTAAGCGGCCAGTGGTTTTCCCAATAGTTACGTCTTCCGCTGATGGATCTATTGCCCAATAGTGACCACGTCCTGGATCATCTAACGCCCGAGGTATTCGCACAAAATATTTATTCAAGCTTAGATTGTGCCGAATGCAATTCTGCCACTTGTTTCTGTTATTTTGATAGTACGGAAAGTTATTAGCTATCCACTCACATATCCCGCCCAATGTTAAACGTTTATCAGGACTGCTACCTATGGCCATAACAATCAGTGAACTATATGTATACGCTGGTTTCTCATTAGTGAATGTAGATTCATCTGATAATGTTTCATCTGAAGAAGTAATATCACATGAACTTATGGCCCATTCTTCCGTCGAAGTATTACTCTCTATCTCCAAAGAGGACTTTGTGTCCGATAATATAGAACGAATTGAAAAGTTAGATTCGAATACTTCAGCCATTATTTAATTTCTATTCAAATTATTGTTAATGAAAATGTAAATAGTCGTATCAGATTTGGAGCTCTTTACTTATCTCACGTTGAGTTGTGATTGATAAAGTCTGGGTGTTGTGTCCCTCTTTTATACTTTTAAAAAGTCATGCGAGAGGAATATATAAATATTTTCTATTAAGGTTGTAAGTACGAAATACCAAATACTCTATATCAATGCTATATATATATTACAAGAACAAGAACTAGTTAATACTATTTAATACATGGGCGTAACTACGTTTAAGTCCATAAGTACTTCCTACATACCGGCTATATGTGCTACCTACTACACATCGAAAAGAAGAGAGTTAGAAGTTAAGAAAAAAATAATACAGATATCAATAATCATCCATTCATTAATGGAATGTTGTCTACTAAGCCAGATCCATTGTTTTTGATGGTTTATTGCCGGCTTAAGTTTCGTGTTCTTGAAAATTTCTTTTCGTTTAATCATACCTGCACATATGATGCGTTTGCTAAAATTTGTCATTTTATTTTTGAGTTGCGCGTTAAGCCGTTCATTAGAATTTGCTCTTGTTTCTTTTCTTCACTAACCCCCTAATTCAACTTAAAGAGTTATGAATACAATTACTCAGCAAATGTCACGAAAATCTGAATGAAACTTTAAAAATTTATTATATTATTTCTGTTATTTGTTATTGTAGTTTCTTTCTTAAGATTCACACTTGTTGTTTGGTACTTCCCACCTACTAAAAATGTTTCGAATCATATAATAGATTGTAATAAGCACTTTTATGATATCGAAATATGTATATCAATGGACGACAATACCAAGTCAAAACTGAAACACGGACTTTGCTTCGTTTCAACACATAAAGTCTCTGACACAAAAAATTTTCTTTAACATATATTGTAGTGTATATTGTAGTACAGAATAGTGTAGTATAGTAAATTATTATTTTATTATTTAATTGATCTATTTACTGACTATCTATTCATAATATTAATCCATTTATTTGTATTGGAAATTTTGTAATTTGTAACAAGAATTCCACGTAAAAAAAACATGAAATTGATATTTTTAAAATATTTATTATTTACTTAATAAATATTTTCAAATTAATTGTATTATTTATTTTTTAGGTCTGAAGTAAAAATTTATTCGATATGGTATATGCCGCTAATTAAATATCTGGTTGTATCTCGTTATCATTTTCATTAGAAAACTTTTTTTGTACAATAGATCTTCGATCTTTAGAGACCTTTCTTCCCAATTAACTTATGCAAATAAAATATTAATCATTTTTTAAATAAAAAACAGAAGAAATTTGCTTAAGCATTCACATCTATTAATATATTATGAAATTTATATACATTGAACAATTACAATTACCAAAATATCTTATATCATATTATTACTATGTACAAATTAACAGTTTCTTTATGAAATAAATAAATTAAAAAATTATTTCCTTGAATTATATTACATTGGAAGTCCCCCATACATAGTATATTGTTGGAGATTGCACCCGCACTCAGCAGAAAGTGTTTGTTGAACTTGAAATTGATGTTGTACTGCAATTCGGTCTTCAGTTGGGAGCTGGGGGTGAAAGTTGTTTAAAGCTTGTTGTTTTTGTAGTACAGCTTCTTGTACAAAACGAACTTCTTCTGGAGTCGGAAAATACACAGCATTTGAAGAGTAATGAGAGTTATACGGTATTGTGTTGCTTTGGTGATAAGGATATCCGTACGAGTAACCACCACCGCAATGTAAAATTGCTCTTGAATCATTTAACGTTGAATTATTATTCCGACGTAAGCGGCCAGTGGTTTCCCCAATAGTTACGTCTTCCGCTGATGGATCTATTGCCCAATAGTGACCGCGTCCTGGATCATCTAACGCTCGAGGTATTCGCACAAAATATTTATTCAAGCTTAGATTGTGCCGAATGCAATTCTGCCACTTGTTTCTGTTATTTTGATAGTAAGGAAAGTTATTAGCTATCCACTCACATATCCCGCCCAATGTTAAACGTTTATCAGGACTGCTACGTATGGCCATAACAATCAGTGAACTATATGTATACGCTGGTTTCTCATTAGTGAATGTAGATTCATCCGATAATGTTTCATCTGAAGAAGTAATATCACATGAACTTATGGCCCATTCTTCCGTCGAAGTATTCCTCTCTATCTCCAAAGAGGACTTTGTGTCCGATAATATAGAACGAATTGAAAAGTTAGATTCGAATACTTCAGCCATTATTTAATTTCTATTCAAATTATTGTTAATGAAAATGTAAATAGTCGTATCAGATTTGGAGCTCTTTACTTATCTCACGTTGAGTTGTGATTGATAAAGTCTGGGTGTTGTGTCCCTCTTTTATACTTTTAAAAAGTCATACGAGAGGAATATATAAATATTTTCTATTAAGGTTGTAAGTATGAAATACCAAATACTCTATATCAATGCTATATATATATATTACAAGAACAAGAACTAGTTAATACTATTTAATACATGGGCGTAACTACGTTTAAGTCCATAAGTACTTCCTACATACCGACTATATGTGCTACCTACTACACATCGAAAAGAAGAGAGTTAGAAGTTAAGAAAAAAGTAATACAGATATCAATAATCATCCATTCATTAATGGAATGTTGTCTACTAAGCCAGATCCATTGTTTTTGATGGTTTATTGCCGGCTTAAGTTTCATGTTCTTGAAAAATTTCTTTTCGTTTAATCATACCTGCACTTATGATGCGTTTGCTAAAATTTATCATTTTATTTTTGAGTTGCGCGTTAAGCCGTTCATTAGAATTTGCTCTTGTTTCTTTTCTTCACTAACCCCCTAATTCAACTTAAAGAGTTATGAATACAATTACTCAGCAAATGTCACGAAAATCTGAATGAAACTTTAAAAATTTATTATATTATTTCTGTTATTTGTTATTGTAGTGGTGCAAATTATATTCCTAGGTATCGGTGTTATAGTTAAAGATTATTTACAAATATTTCAATATTTCAAGGATAAAATGTTCTAAATCCGTTTTTTACAAAAACAAAATTTTACAAATGTTGATATACTATCTAAACACAGAGATATAAAGATTTTTAAATTTTATTGATTTATCATCAATTAAAAAGATTACTAGAACAGATTAAACTTAAATCACCTAAAACAAACTAGTCTCAAGACTTATTTTGTATTTTACTAAAATTTACTTAAAAATTATTACTTCAACCTAAGATATATATAATATTTTTGCACAATTCTTTCTATATGTTGTACCTTCTCATGTTTTTAGAGACCAGGTCCAACGAATCCACAACGACATTTCTTAAGATTCACACTTGTTGTTTGGTACTTCCCACCTACTAAAAATATTTCGAATCATATAATATATTGTAATAAGCACTTTTATGATATCGAAATATGTATATCAATGGACGACAACACCAAGTCAAAACTGAAACACGGACTTTGCTTCGTTTCAACACATAAAGTCTCTGACACAAAAAATTTTCTATAACATATATTGTAGTGCAGTATAATACAGAATAGTGTAGTATTGTAATTTATTATTTTATTATTTAATTGATCTATTTACTGACTATCTATTCATAATATTAATCCATTTATTTGTATTGGAAATTTTGTAATTTGTAACAAGAATTCCACGTAAAAAAACATAAAATTGATATTTTTAAAATATTTATTATTTACTTAATAAATATTTTCAAATTAATTGTATTATTTATTTTTTAGGTCTGAAGTAAAAATTTATTCGATATGGTATATGCCGCTAATGAAATATCTGGTTGTATCTCGTTATCATTTTCATTAGGAAACTTTTTTTGTACAATAGATCTTCGATCTTTAGAGACCTTCCTTCCCAATTACCTTATGCAAATAAAATATTAATCATTTTTTAAATAAAAAACAGAAAAAATTTGCTTAAGCATTCACATCTATTAATATATTATGAAATTTATATACATTGAACAATTACAATTACCAAAATATCTTATATCATATTATTACTATGTACAAATTAACAGTTTCTTTATGAAATAAATAAATTAAAAAATTATTTCCTTGAATTATATTACATTGGAAGTCCCCCATACATAGTACATTGTTGGAGATTGCACCCACACTCAGCAGAAAGTGTTTGTTGAACTTGAAATTGATGTTGTTTTTGTAGTACAGCTTCTTGTACAAAACGAACTTCATCTGGAGTCGGAAAATACAAAGCGTTTGGAGAGTAATGAGAGTAATGAGAGTTAAACGGTATTGTGTTGCTTTGGTGATAAGGATGTCCGTACGAGTAACCACCACCGCAATGTAAAATTGCTCTTGAATCATTTAACGTTGAATTATTATTCCGACGTAAGCGGCCAGTGGTTTCCCCAATAGTTACGTCTTCCGCTGATGGATCTATTGCCCAATAGTGACCGCGTCCTGGATCATCTAACGCTCGAGGTATTCGCACAAAATATTTATTCAAGCTTAGATTGTGCCGAATGCAATTCTGCCACTTGTTTCTGTTATTTTGATAGTACGGAAAGTTATTAGCTATCCACTCACATATCCCGCCCAATGTTAAACGTTTATCAGGACTGCTACATATGGCCATAACAATCAGTGAACTATATGTATACGCTGGTTTCTCATTAGTGAATGTAGATTCATCCGATAATGTTTCATCTGAAGAAGTAATATCACATGAACTTATGGCCCATTCTTCCGTCGAAGTATTACTCTCTATCTCCAAAGAGGACTTTGTGTCCGATAATATAGAACGAATTGAAAAGTTAGATTCGAATACTTCAGCCATTATTTAATTTCTATTCAAATTATTGTTAATGAAAATGTAAATAGTCGTATCAGATTTGGAGCTCTTTACTTATCTCACGTTGAGTTGTGATTGATAAAGTCTGGGTGTTGTGTCCCTCTTTTATACTTTTAAAAAGTCATGCGAGAGGAATATATAAATATTTTCTATTAAGGTTTTAAGTACGAAATACCAAATACTCTATATCAATGCTATATATATTACAAGAACAAATACTAGTTAATACTATTTAATACATGGGCGTAACTACGTTTAAGTCCATAAGTACTTCCTACATACCGACTATATATGCTACCTACTACACATCGAAAAGAAGAGAGAAGTTAAGAAAAAAATAATACAGATATCAATAATCATCCATTCATTAATGGAATGTTGTCTACTAAGCCAGATCCATTGCTTTTGATGGTTTATTGCCGGCTTAAGCTTCGTGTTCTTGAAAAATTTCTTTTCGTTTAATCATACCTGCACATATGATGCGTTTGCTAAAATTTATCATTTTATTTTTGCGTTGCGCGTTAAGCCGTTCATTAGAATTTGCTCTTGTTTCTTTTCTTCACTAACCCCCTAATTCAACTTAAAGAGTTATGAATACAATTACTCAGCAAATGTCACGAAAATCTGAATGAAACTTTAAAAATTTATTATATTATTTCTGTTATTTGTTATTGTAGTGGTGCAAATTATATTCCTAAGTATCGGTGTTATAGTTAAATTTTATTTACAAATATTTCAATATTTCAAGGATAAAATGTTCTAAATCCGTTTTTACAAAAACAAAATTTTACAAATATTGATGTACTATCTAAACACAGAGATATAAAGATTTTTAAATTTTATTGATTTATCATTAATTAAAAAGATTACTAGAACAGATTAAACTTGAATCGTCTAAAACAAACTAGTCTCAAGACTTATTTTGTATTTTACTAAAATTTACTTAAAAATTATTACTTCAACCTAAGATATATATAATATTTTTGCACAATTCTTTCTATATGTTGTACCTTCTCATGTTTTTAGAGACCAGGTCCAACGAATCCACAACGACATTTCTTAAGATTCACACTTGTTGTTTGGTACTTCCCACCTACTAAAAATATTTCGAATCATATAATATATTGTAATAAGCACTTTTATGATATCGAAATATGTATATCAATGGACGACAATACCAAGTCAAAACTGAAACACGGACTTTGCTTCGTTTCAACACATAAAGTCTCTGACACAAAAAATTTTCTATAACATATATTGTAGTGCAGTATAATACAGAATAGTGTAGTATTGTAATTTATTATTTTATTATTTAATTGATCTATTTACTGACTATCTATTCATAATATTAATCCATTTATTTGTATTGGAAATTTTGTAATTTGTAACAAGAATTCCACGTAAAAAAACATAAAATTGATATTTTTAAAATATTTATTATTTACTTAATAAATATTTTCAAATTAATTGTATTATTTATTTTTTAGGTCTGAAGTAAAAATTTATTCGATATGGTATATGCCGCTAATGAAATATCTGGTTGTATCTCGTTATCATTTTCATTAGGAAACTTTTTTTGTACAATAGATCTTCGATCTTTAGAGACCTTTCTTTCTAATTACCTTATGCAAATAAAATATTAATCATTTTTTAAATAAAAAACAGAAAAAATTTGTTTAAGTATTCACTTCTATTAATATATTATGAAATTTATATACATTGAACAATTATAATTATCAAAATATCTTATATCATATTATTACTATTCTCAGTTTGACAATCTAATAAATATGTTTTCTTAGTTTATGAAAGAGTATTAGAATAATTCAATAATATTACATTACTACTTAATTTTCAAATTTTTGAAATATCTTCCCAATTACCTTATGCAAATAAAATATTAATCATTTTTTAAATAAAAAACAGAAAAAATTTGCTTAAGCATTCACATCTATTAATATATTATGAAATTTATATACATTGAACAATTACAATTACCAAAATATCTTATATCATATTATTACTATGTACAAATTAACAGTTTCTTTATGAAATAAATAAATTAAAAAATTATTTCCTTGAATTATATTACATTGGAAGTCCCCCATACATAGTACATTGTTGGAGATTGCACCCACACTCAGCAGAAAGTGTTTGTTGAACTTGAAATTGATGTTGTTTTTGTAGTACAGCTTCTTGTACAAAACGAACTTCATCTGGAGTCGGAAAATACACAGCGTTTGGAGAGTAATGAGAGTTATAAACGGTATTGTGTTGCTTTGGTGATAAGGATGTCCGTACGAGTAACCACCACCGCAATGTAAAATTGCTCTTGAATCATTTAACGTTGAATTATTATTCCGACGTAAGCGGCCAGTGGTTTCCCCAATAGTTACGTCTTCCGCTGATGGATCTATTGCCCAATAGTGACCGCGTCCTGGATCATCTAACGCTCGAGGTATTCGCACAAAATATTTATTCAAGCTTAGATTGTGCCGAATGCAATTCTGCCACTTGTTTCTGTTATTTTGATAGTACGGAAAGTTATTAGCTATCCACTCACATATCCCGCCCAATGTTAAACGTTTATCAGGACTGCTACGTATGGCCATAACAATCAGTGAACTATATGTATACGCTGGTTTCTCATTAGTGAATGTAGATTCATCCGATAATGTTTCATCTGAAGAAGTAATATCACATGAACTTATGGCCCATTCTTCCGTCGAAGTATTACTCTCTATCTCCAAAGAGGACTTTGTGTCCGATAATATAGAACGAATTGAAAAGTTAGATTCGAATACTTCAGCCATTATTTAATTTCTATTCAAATTATTGTTAATGAAAATGTAAATAGCGGTATCAGATTTGGAGCTCTTTACTTATCTCACGTTGAGTTGTGATTGATAAAGTCTGGGTGTTGTGTCCCTCTTTTATACTTTTAAAAAGTCATACGAGAGGAATATATAAATATTTTCTATTAAGGTTGTAAGTACGAAATACCAAATACTCTATATCAATGCTATATATATTACAAGAACAAATACTAGTTAATACTATTTAATACATGGGCGTAACTACGTTTAAGTCCATAAGTACTTCCTACATACCGACTATATGTGCTACCTACTACACATCGAAAAGAAGAGAGTTAGAAGTTAAGAAAAAAATAATACAGATATCAATAATCATCCATTCATTAATGGAATGTTGTCTACTAAGCCAGATCCATTGTGTTTGATGGTTTATTGCCGGCTTAAGCTTCGTGTTCTTGAAAAATTTCTTTTCATTTAATCATACCTGCACATATGAAGCGTTTGCTAAAATTTATCATTTTATTTTTGAGTTGCGCGTTAAGCCGTTCATTAGAATTTGCTCTTGTTTCTTTTCTTCACTAACCCCCCTAATTCAACTTAAAGAGTTATGAATACAATTACTCAGCAAATGTCACGAAAATCTGAATGAAACTTTAAAAATTTATTATATTATTTCTGTTATTTGTTATTGTAGTGGTGCAAATTATATTCCTAAGTATCGGTGTTATAGTTAAAGATTATTTACAAATATTTCAATATTTCAATATTTCAAGGATAAAATGTTCTAAATCCGTTTTTTACAAAAACAAAATTTTACAAATATTGATATACTATCTAAACACAGAGATATAAAGATTTTTAAATTTTATTGGTTTATCATCAATTAAAAAGATTACTAGAACAGATTAAACTTAAATCGCCTAAAACAAACTAGTCTCAAGACTTATTTTGTATTTTACTAAAATTTACTTAAAAATTATTACTTCAACCTAAGATGTATATAATATTTTTGCACAATTCTTTCTATATATTGTACCTTCTCATGTTTTTAGAGACCAGGTCCAACGAATCCATAACGACATTTCTTAAGATTCACACTTGTTGTTTGGTACTTCCCACCTACTAAAAATATTTCGAATCATATAATATATTGTAATAAGCACTTTTATGATATCGAAATATGTATATCAATGGACGACAATACCAAGTCAAAACTGAAACACGGACTTTGCTTCGTTTCAACATATAAAGTCTCTGACACAAAAAATTTTCTATAACATATATTGTAGTGCAGTATAATACAGAATAGTGTAGTATACCAAATTATTATTTTGTTATTTAATTGATCTATTTACTAACTATCTATTCATAATATTAATCCATTTATTTGAATTGGAAATTTTGTAATTTGTAACAAGAATTCCACGTAAAAAAAACATAAAATTGATATTTTTAAAATATTTATTATTTACTTAATAAATATTTTCAAATTAATTGTATTATTTATTTTTTAGGTCTGAAGTAAAAATTTATTCGATATGGTATATGCCGCTAATGAAATATCTGGTTGTATCTCGTTATCATTTTCATTAGGAAACTTTTTTTGTACAATAGATCTTCGATCTTTAGAGACCTTCCTTCCCAATTACCTTATGCAAATAAAATATTAATCATTTTTTAAATAAAAAACAGAAAAAATTTGCTTAAGCATTCACATCTATTAATATATTATGAAATTTATATACATTGAACAATTACAATTACCAAAATATCTTATATCATATTATTACTATGTACAAATTAACAGTTTCTTTATGAAATAAATAAATTAAAAAATTATTTCCTTGAATTATATTACATTGGAAGTCCCCCATACATAGTACATTGTTGGAGATTGCACCCGCACTCAGCAGAAAGTGTTTGTTGAACTTGAAATTGATGTTGTACTGCAATTCGGTCTTCAGTTGGGAGCTGGGGGTGAAAGTTGTTTAAAGCTTGTTGTTTTTGTAGTACAGCTTCTTGTACAAAACGAACTTCTTCTGGAGTCGGAAAATACACAGCGTTTGGAGAGTAATGAGAGTAATGAGAGTTAAACGGTATTGTGTTGCTTTGGTGATAAGGATGTCCGTACGAGTAACCACCACCGCAATGTAAAATTGCTCTTGAATCATTTAACGTTGAATTATTATTCCGACGTAAGCGGCCAGTGGTTTCCCCAATAGTTACGTCTTCCGCTGATGGATCTATTGCCCAATAGTGACCGCGTCCTGGATCATCTAACGCTCGAGGTATTCGCACAAAATATTTATTCAAGCTTAGATTGTGCCGAATGCAATTCTGCCACTTGTTTCTGTTATTTTGATAGTACGGAAAGTTATTAGCTATCCACTCACATATCCCGCCCAATGTTAAACGTTTATCAGGACTGCTACGTATGGCCATAACAATCAGTGAACTATATGTATACGCTGGTTTCTCATTAGTGAATGTAGATTCATCCGATAATGTTTCATCTGAAGAAGTAATATCACATGAACTTATGGCCCATTCTTCCGTCGTAGTTTTACTTTCTATCTCCAAAGAGGACTTTGTGTCCGATAATATAGAACGAATTGAAAACTTAGATTCGAATACTTCAGCCATTATTTAATTTCTATTCAAATTATTGTTAATGAAAATGTAAATAGCGGTATCAGATTTGGAGCTCTTTACTTATCTCACGTTGAGTTGTGATTGATAAAGTCTGGGTGTTGTGTCCCTCTTTTATACTTTTAAAAAGTCATGCGAGAGGAATATATAAATATTTTCTATTAAGGTTGTAAGTACGAAATACCAAATACTCTATATCAATGCTATATATATATTACAAGAACAAGAACTAGTTAATACTATTTAATACATGGGCGTAACTACGTTTAAGTCCATAAGTACTTCCTACATACCGGCTGTATGTGCTACCTACTACACATCGAAAAGAAGAGAGTTAGAAGTTAAGAAAAAAATAATACAGATATCAATAATTATCCATTCATTAATGGAATGTTGTCTACTAAGCCAGATCCATTGCTTTTGATGGTTTATTGCCGGCTTAAGCTTCGTGTTCTTGAAATTTTCTTTTCATTTAATCATACCTGCACATATGATGCGTTTGCTAAAATTTATCATTTTATTTTTGAGTTGCGCGTTAAGCCGTTCATTAGAATTTGCTCTTGTTTCTTTTCTTCACTAACCCCCTAATTCAACTTAAAGAGTTATGAATACAATTACTCAGCAAATGTCACGAAAATCTGAATGAAACTTTAAAAATTTATTATATTATTTCTGTTATTTGTTATTGTAGTGGTGCAAATTATATTCCTAAGTATCGGTGTTATAGTTAAAGATTATTTACAAATATTTCAATATTTCAAGGATAAAATGTTCTAAATCCGTTTTTTACAAAAACAAAATTTTACAAATATTGATATACTATCTAAACACAGAGATATAAAGATTTTTAAATTTTATTGATTTATCATCAATTAAAAAGATTACTAGAACAGATTAAACTTAAATCGCCTAAAACAAACTAGTCTCAAGACTTATTTTGTATTTTACTAAAATTTACTTAAAAATTATTACTTCAACCTAAAGATATATATAATATTTTTGCACAATTCTTTCTATATGTTGTACCTTCTCATGTTTTTAGAGACCAGGTCCAACGAATCCACAACAACATTTCTTAAGATTCACACTTGTTGTTTGGTACTTCCCACCTACTAAAAATATTTCGAATCATATAATATATTGTAATAAGCACTTTTATGATATCGAAATATGTATATCAATGGACGACAATACCAAGTCAAAACTGAAACACGGACTTTGCTTCGTTTCAACACATAAAGTCTCTGACACAAAAAATTTTCTATAACATATATTGTAGTGCAGTATAATACAGAATAGTGTAGTATTGTAAATTATTATTTTATTATTTAATTGATCTATTTACTGACTATCTATTCATAATATTAATCCATTTATTTGTATTGGAAATTTTGTAATTTGTAACAAGAATTCCACGTAAAAAAACATAAAATTGATATTTTTAAAATATTTATTATTTACTTAATAAATATTTTCAAATTAATTGTATTATTTATTTTTTAGGTCTGAAGTAAAAATTTATTCGATATGGTATATGCCGCTAATGAAATATCTGGTTGTATCTCGTTATCATTTTCATTAGGAAACTTTTTTTGTACAATAGATCTTCGATCTTTAGAGACCTTTCCTCCCAATTACCTTATGCAAATAAAATATTAATCATTTTTTAAATAAAAAACAGAAGAAATTTGCTTAAGCATTCACATCTATTAATATATTATGAAATTTATATACATTGAACAATTACAATTACCAAAATATCTTATATCATATTATTACTATGTACAAATTAACAGTTTCTTTATGAAATAAATAAATTAAAAAATTATTTCCTTGAATTATATTACATTGGAAGTCCCCCATACATAGTATATTGTTGGAGATTGCACCCGCACTCAGCAGAAAGTGTTTGTTGAACTTGAAATTGATGTTGTTTTTGTAGTACAGCTTCTTGTACAAAACGAACTTCATCTGGAGTCGGAAAATACACAGCGTTTGGAGAGTAATGAGAGTAATGAGAGTTAAACGGTATTGTGTTGCTTTGGTGATAAGGATGTCCGTACGAGTAACCACCACCGCAATGTAAAATTGCTCTTGAATCATTTAACGTTGAATTATTATTCCGACGTAAGCGGCCAGTGGTTTCCCCAATAGTTACGTCTTCCGCTGATGGATCTATTGCCCAATAGTGACCGCGTCCTGGATCATCTAACGCCCGAGGTATTCGCACAAAATATTTATTCAAGCTTAGATTGTGCCGAATGCAATTCTGCCACTTGTTTCTGTTATTTTGATAGTACGGAAAGTTATTAGCTATCCACTCACATATCCCGCCCAATGTTAAACGTTTATCAGGACTGCTACGTATGGCCATAACAATCAGTGAACTATATGTATACGCTGGTTTCTCATTAGTGAATGTAGATTCATCCGATAATGTTTCATCTGAAGAAGTAATATCACATGAACTTATGGCCCATTCTTCCGTCGAAGTATTACTCTCTATCTCCAAAGAGGACTTTGTGTCCGATAATATAGAACGAATTGAAAAGTTAGATTCGAATACTTCAGCCATTATTTAATTTCTATTCAAATTATTGTTAATGAAAATGTAAATAGTCGTATCAGATTTGGAGCTCTTTACTTATCTCACGTTGAGTTGTGATTGATAAAGTCTGGGTGTTGTGTCCCTCTTTTATACTTTTAAAAAGTCATGCGAGAGGAATATATAAATATTTTCTATTAAGGTTGTAAGTACGAAATACCAAATACTCTATATCAATGCTATATATATATTACAAGAACAAGAACTAGTTAATACTATTTAATACATGGGCGTAACTACGTTTAAGTCCATAAGTACTTCCTACATACCGACTATATGTGCTACCTACTACACATCGAAAAGAAGAGAGTTAGAAGTTAAGAAAAAAATAATACAGATATCAATAATCATCCATTCATTAATGGAATGTTGTCTACTAAGCCAGATCCATTGTTTTTGATGGTTTATTGCCGGCTTAAGTTTCATGTTCTTGAAAAATTTCTTTTCGTTTAATCATACCTGCACATATGATGCGTTTGCTAAAATTTATCATTTTATTTTTGAGTTGCGCGTTAAGCCGTTCATTAGAATTTGCTCTTGTTTCTTTTCTTCACTAACCCCCTAATTCAACTTAAAGAGTTATGAATACAATTACTCAGCAAATGTCACGAAAATCTGAATGAAACTTTAAAAATTTATTATATTATTTCTGTTATTTGTTATTGTAGTGGTGCAAATTATATTCCTAAGTATCGGTGTTATAGTTAAAGATTATTTACAAATATTTCAATATTTCAAGGATAAAATGTTCTAAATCCGTTTTTTACAAAAACAAAATTTTACAAATATTGATATACTATCTAAACACAGAGATATAAAGATTTTTAAATTTTATTGATTTATCATCAATTAAAAAGATTACTAGAACAGATTAAATTTAAATCGCCTAAAACAAACTAGTCTCAAGACTTATTTTGTATTTTACTAAAATTTACTTAAAAATTATTACTTCAACCTAAGATATATATAATATTTTTGCACAATTCTTTCTATATATTGTACCTTCTCATGTTTTTAGAGACCAGGTCCAACGAATCCACAACGACATTTCTTAAGATTCACACTTGTTGTTTGGTACTTCCCACCTACTAAAAATATTTCGAATCATATAATATATTGTAATAAGCACTTTTATGATATCGAAATATGTATATCAATGGACGACAATACCAAGTCAAAACTGAAACACGGACTTTGCTTCGTTTCAACACATAAAGTCTCTGACACAAAAAATTTTCTATAACATATATTGTAGTGCAGTATAATACAGAATAGTGTAGTATAGTAAATTATTATTTTATTATTTAATTGATCTATTTACTAACTATCTATTCATAATATTAATCCATTTATTTGAATTGGAAATTTTGTAATTTGTAACAAGAATTCCACGTAAAAAAAACATAAAATTGATATTTTTAAAATATTTATTATTTACTTAATAAATATTTTCAAATTAATTGTATTATTTATTTTTTAGGTCTGAAGTAAAAATTTATTCGATATGGTATATGCCGCTAATGAAATATCTGGTTGTATCTCGTTATCATTTTCATTAGGAAACTTTTTTTGTACAATAGATCTTCGATCTTTAGAGACCTTTCTTCCCAATTACCTTATGCAAATAAAATATTAATCATTTTTTAAATAAAAAACAGAAAAAATTTGCTTAAGCATTCACATCTATTAATATATTATGAAATTTATATACATTGAACAATTACAATTACCAAAATATCTTATATCATATTATTACTATGTACAAATTAACAGTTTCTTTATGAAATAAATAAATTAAAAAATTATTTCCTTGAATTATATTACATTGGAAGTCCCCCATACATAGTATATTGTTGGAGATTGCACCCGCACTCAGCAGAAAGTGTTTGTTGAACTTGAAATTGATGTTGTTTTTGTAGTACAGCTTCTTGTACAAAACGAACTTCATCTGGAGTCGGAAAATACACAGCGTTTGGAGAGTAATGAGAGTAATGAGAGTTAAACGGTATTGTGTTGCTTTGGTGATAAGGATGTCCGTACGAGTAACCACCACCGCAATGTAAAATTGCTCTTGAATCATTTAACGTTGAATTATTATTCCGACGTAAGCGGCCAGTGGTTTCCCCAATAGTTACGTCTTCCGCTGATGGATCTATTGCCCAATAGTGACCGCGTCCTGGATCATCTAACGCCCGAGGTATTCGCACAAAATATTTATTCAAGCTTAGATTGTGCCGAATGCAATTCTGCCACTTGTTTCTGTTATTTTGATAGTACGGAAAGTTATTAGCTATCCACTCACATATCCCGCCCAATGTTAAACGTTTATCAGGACTGCTACGTATGGCCATAACAATCAGTGAACTGTATGTATACGCTGGTTTCTCATTAGTGAATGTAGATTCATCCGATAATGTTTCATCTGAAGAAGTAATATCACATGAACTTATGGCCCATTCTTCCGTCGAAGTATTACTCTCTATCTCCAAAGAGGACTTTGTGTCCGATAATATGGAACGAATTGAAAAGTTAGATTCGAATACTTCAGCCATTATTTAATTTCTATTCAAATTATTGTTAATGAAAATGTAAATAGTCGTATCAGATTTGGAGCTCTTTACTTATCTCACGTTGAGTTGTGATTGATAAAGTCTGGGTGTTGTGTCCCTCTTTTATACTTTTAAAAAGTCATGCGAGAGGAATATATAAATATTTTCTATTAAGGTTGTAAGTACGAAATACCAAATACTCTATATCAATGCTATATATATATTACAAGAACAAGAACTAGTTAATACTATTTAATACATGGGCGTAACTACGTTTAAGTCCATAAGTACTTCCTACATACCGACTATATGTGCTACCTACTACACATCGAAAAGAAGAGAGTTAGAAGTTAAGAAAAAAATAATACAGATATCAATAATCATCCATTCATTAATGGAATGTTGTCTACTAAGCCAGATCCATTGTTTTTGATGGTTTATTGCCGGCTTAAGTTTCATGTTCTTGAAAAATTTCTTTTCGTTTAATCATACCTGCACATATGATGCGTTTGCTAAAATTTATCATTTTATTTTTGAGTTGCGCGTTAAGCCGTTCATTAGAATTTGCTCTTGTTTCTTTTCTTCACTAACCCCCTAATTCAACTTAAAGAGTTATGAATACAATTACTCAGCAAATGTCACGAAAATCTGAATGAAACTTTAAAAATTTATTATATTATTTCTGTTATTTGTTATTGTAGTGGTGCAAATTATATTCCTAAGTATCGGTGTTATAGTTAAAGATTATTTACAAATATTTCAATATTTCAAGGATAAAATGTTCTAAATCCGTTTTTTACAAAAACAAAATTTTACAAATATTGATATACTATCTAAACACAGAGATATAAAGATTTTTAAATTTTATTGATTTATCATCAATTAAAAAGATTACTAGAACAGATTAAACTTAAATCGCCTAAAACAAACTAGTCTCAAGACTTATTTTGTATTTTACTAAAATTTACTTAAAAATTATTACTTCAACCTAAGATATATATAATATTTTTGCACAATTCTTTCTATATGTTGTACCTTCTCATGTTTTTAGAGACCAGGTCCAACGAATCCACAACGACATTTCTTAAGATTCACACTTGTTGTTTGGTACTTCCCACCTACTAAAAATATTTCGAATCATATAATATATTGTAATAAGCACTTTTATGATATCGAAATATGTATATCAATGGACGACAATACCAAGTCAAAACTGAAACACGGACTTTGCTTCGTTTCAACACATAAAGTCTCTGACACAAAAAATTTTCTATAACATATATTGTAGTGCAGTATAATACAGAATAGTGTAGTATTGTAAATTATTATTTTATTATTTAATTGATCTATTTACTGACTATCTATTCATAATATTAATCCATTTATTTGTATTGGAAATTTTGTAATTTGTAACAAGAATTCCACGTAAAAAAACATAAAATTGATATTTTTAAAATATTTATTATTTACTTAATAAATATTTTCAAATTAATTGTATTATTTATTTTTTAGGTCTGAAGTAAAAATTTATTCGATATGGTATATGCCGCTAATGAAATATCTGGTTGTATCTCGTTATCATTTTCATTAGGAAACTTTTTTTGTACAATAGATCTTCGATCTTTAGAGACCTTTCTTCCCAATTACCTTATGCAAATAAAATATTAATCATTTTTTAAATAAAAAACAGAAAAAATTTGCTTAAGCATTCACATCTATTAATATATTATGAAATTTATATACATTGAACAATTACAATTACCAAAATATCTTATATCATATTATTACTATGTACAAATTAACAGTTTCTTTATGAAATAAATAAATTAAAAAATTATTTCCTTGAATTATATTACATTGGAAGTCCCCCATACATAGTATATTGTTGGAGATTGCACCCGCACTCAGCAGAAAGTGTTTGTTGAACTTGAAATTGATGTTGTACTGCAATTCGGTCTTCAGTTGGGAGCTGGGGGTGAAAGTTGTTTAAAGCTTGTTGTTTTTGTAGTACAGCTTCTTGTACAAAACGAACTTCTTCTGGAGTCGGAAAATACACAGCGTTTGGAGAGTAATGAGAGTAATGAGAGTTATACGGTATTGTGTTGCTTTGGTGATAAGGATGTCCGTACGAGTAACCACCACCGCAATGTAAAATTGCTCTTGAATCATTTAACGTTGAATTATTATTCCGACGTAAGCGGCCAGTGGTTTCCCCAATAGTTACGTCTTCCGCTGATGGATCTATTGCCCAATAGTGACCGCGTCCTGGATCATCTAACGCCCGAGGTATTCGCACAAAATATTTATTCAAGCTTAGATTGTGCCGAATGCAATTCTGCCACTTGTTTCTGTTATTTTGATAGTACGGAAAGTTATTAGCTATCCACTCACATATCCCGCCCAATGTTAAACGTTTATCAGGACTGCTACGTATGGCCATAACAATCAGTGAACTATATGTATACGCTGGTTTCTCATTAGTGAATGTAGATTCATCCGATAATGTTTCATCTGAAGAAGTAATATCACATGAACTTATGGCCCATTCTTCCGTCGAAGTATTACTCTCTATCTCCAAAGAGGACTTTGTGTCCGATAATATAGAACGAATTGAAAAGTTAGATTCGAATACTTCAGCCATTATTTAATTTCTATTCAAATTATTGTTAATGAAAATGTAAATAGTCGTATCAGATTTGGAGCTCTTTACTTATCTCACGTTGAGTTGTGATTGATAAAGTCTGGGTGTTGTGTCCCTCTTTTATACTTTTAAAAAGTCATGCGAGAGGAATATATAAATATTTTCTATTAAGGTTGTAAGTACGAAATACCAAATACTCTATATCAATGCTATATATATTACAAGAACAAATACTAGTTAATACTATTTAATACATGGGCGTAACTACGTTTAAGTCCATAAGTACTTCCTACATACCGGCTATATGTGCTACCTACTACACATCGAAAAGAAGAGAGTTAGAAGTTAAGAAAAAAATAATACAGATATCAATAATCATCCATTCATTAATGGAATGTTGTCTACTAAGCCAGATCCATTGTTTTTGATGGTTTATTGCCGGCTTAAGTTTCATGTTCTTGAAAAATTTCTTTTCGTTTAATCATACCTGCACATATGATGCGTTTGCTAAAATTTATCATTTTATTTTTGAGTTGCGCGTTAAGCCGTTCATTAGAATTTGCTCTTGTTTCTTTTCTTCACTAACCCCCTAATTCAACTTAAAGAGTTATGAATACAATTACTCAGCAAATGTCACGAAAATCTGAATGAAACTTTAAAAATTTATTATATTATTTCTGTTATTTGTTATTGTAGTGGTGCAAATTATATTCCTAAGTATCGGTGTTATAGTTAAAGATTATTTACAAATATTTCAATATTTCAAGGATAAAATGTTCTAAATCCGTTTTTTACAAAAACAAAATTTTACAAATATTGATATACTATCTAAACACAGAGATATAAAGATTTTTAAATTTTATTGATTTATCATTAATTAAAAAGATTACTAGAACAGATTAAACTTAAATCGCCTAAAACAAACTAGTCTCAAGACTTATTTTGTATTTTACTAAAATTTACTTAAAAATTATTACTTCAACCTAAGATATATATAATATTTTTGCACAATTCTTTCTATATATTGTACCTTCTCATGTTTTTAGAGACCAGGTCCAACGAATCCACAACGACATTTCTTAAGATTCACACTTGTTGTTTGGTACTTCCCACCTACTAAAAATATTTCGAATCATATAATATATTGTAATAAGCACTTTTATGATATCGAAATATGTATATCAATGGACGACAATACCAAGTCAAAACTGAAACACGGACTTTGCTTCGTTTCAACACATAAAGTCTCTGACACAAAAAATTTTCTATAACATATATTGTAGTAAAGTATAATACAGAATAGTGTAGTATTGTAAATTATTATTTTATTATTTAATTGATCTATTTACTAACTATCTATTCATAATATTAATCCATTTATTTGAATTGGAAATTTTGTAATTTGTAACAAGAATTCCACGTAAAAAAAACATAAAATTGATATTTTTAAAATATTTATTATTTACTTAATAAATATTTTCAAATTAATTGTATTATTTATTTTTTAGGTCTGAAGTAAAAATTTATTCGATATGGTATATGCCGCTAATGAAATATCTGGTTGTATCTCGTTATCATTTTCATTAGGAAACTTTTTTTGTACAATAGATCTTCGATCTTTCGTTATTATATAAAGCTAGAAACTTACTCAAAAATATTATATAAATAATAAATAATTTATGAGTGTGTGTGATGCATCTACTGCTGGACTGAAAATAAATTAATGAAAAATAAATATATCTACCATATTTTCTCCAGTTTCTAATGTGAAAGCACATAAATGAAGTTTTAATTCTTATAATATCTGTTTATTTAAGTTGGAAAATTCAATTCATGAATAAATCATCTACAAAACTTATAAATTCAATTTAATTTTAATACCAAAAAAATTCACAATGGAGAAATATATATAAAATATATAATCAGCATTGTTGAATTTTCGATTCATATCATAGCTCAATACCCCAACTACATCGGTCCATTCATTTGTCCAGAACTTCAGTTTGACAATCTAATAAATATGTTTTCTTAGTTTATGAAAGAGTATTAGAATAATTCAATAATATTACATTACTACTTAATTTTCAAATTTTTGAAATATCTTCCCAATTACCTTATGCAAATAAAATATTAATCATTTTTTAAATAAAAAACAGAAAAAATTTGCTTAAGCATTCACATCTATTAATATATTATGAAATTTATATACATTGAACAATTACAATTACCAAAATATCTTATATCATATTATTACTATGTACAAATTAACAGTTTCTTTATGAAATAAATAAATTAAAAAATTATTTCCTTGAATTATATTACATTGGAAGTCCCCCATACATAGTATATTGTTGGAGATTGCACCCGCACTCAGCAGAAAGTGTTTGTTGAACTTGAAATTGATGTTGTACTGCAATTCGGTCTTCAGTTGGGAGCTGGGGGTGAAAGTTGTTTAAAGCTTGTTGTTTTTGTAGTACAGCTTCTTGTACAAAACGAACTTCTTCTGGAGTCGGAAAATACACAGCATTTGAAGAGTAATGAGAGTTATACGGTATTGTGTTGCTTTGGTGATAAGGATGTCCGTACGAGTAACCACCACCGCAATGTAAAATTGCTCTTGAATCATTTAACGTTGAATTATTATTCCGACGTAAGCGGCCAGTGGTTTCCCCAATAGTTACGTCTTCCGCTGATGGATCTATTGCCCAATAGTGACCGCGTCCTGGATCATCTAACGCCCGAGGTGTTCGCACAAAATATTTATTCAAGCTTAGATTGTGCCGAATGCAATTCTGCCACTTGTTTCTGTTATTTTGATAGTACGGAAAGTTATTAGCTATCCACTCACATATCCCGCCCAATGTTAAACGTTTATCAGGACTGCTACGTATGGCCATAACAATCAGTGAACTGTATGTATACGCTGGTTTCTCATTAGTGAATGTAAATTCATCCGATAATGTTTCATCTGAAGAAGTAATATCACATGAACTTATGGCCCATTCTTCCGTCGAAGTATTACTCTCTATCTCCAACGAGGACTTTGTGTCCGATAATATAGAACGAATTGAAAAGTTAGATTCGAATACTTCAGCCATTATTTAATTTCTATTCAAATTATTGTTAATGAAAATGTAAATAGTCGTATCAGATTTGGAGCTCTTTACTTATCTCACGTTGAGTTGTGATTGATAAAGTCTGGGTGTTGTGTCCCTCTTTTATACTTTTAAAAAGTCATGCGAGAGGAATATATAAATATTTTCTATTAAGGTTGTAAGTACGAAATACCAAATACTCTATATCAATGCTATATATATATTACAAGAACAAGAACTAGTTAATACTATATAATACATGGGCGTAACTACGTTTAAGTCCATAAGTACTTCCTACATACCGGCTATATGTGCTACCTACTACACATCGAAAAGAAGAGAGTTAGAAGTTAAGAAAAAAATAATACAGATATCAATAATCATCCATTCATTAATGGAATGTTGTCTACTAAGCCAGATCCATTGTTTTTGATGGTTTATTGCCGGCTTAAGTTTCATGTTCTTGAAAAATTTCTTTTCGTTTAATCATACCTGCACATATGATGCGTTTGCTAAAATTTATCATTTTATTTTTGAGTTGCGCGTTAAGCCGTTCATTAGAATTTGCTCTTGTTTCTTTTCTTCACTAACCCCCTAATTCAACTTAAAGAGTTATGAATACAATTACTCAGCAAATGTCACGAAAATCTGAATGAAACTTTAAAAATTTATTATATTATTTCTGTTATTTGTTATTGTAGTGGTGCAAATTATATTCCTAAGTATCGGTGTTATAGTTAAAGATTATTTACAAATATTTCAATATTTCAAGGATAAAATGTTCTAAATCCGTTTTTTACAAAAACAAAATTTTACAAATATTGATATACTATCTAAACACAGAGATATAAAGATTTTTAAATTTTATTGATTTATCATCAATTAAAAAGATTACTAGAACAGATTAAATTTAAATCGCCTAAAACAAACTAGTCTCAAGACTTATTTTGTATTTTACTAAAATTTACTTAAAAATTATTACTTCAACCTAAGATATATATAATATTTTTGCACAATTCTTTCTATATGTTGTACCTTCTCATGTTTTTAGAGACCAGGTCCAACGAATCCACAACAACATTTCTTAAGATTCACACTTGTTGTTTGGTACTTCCCACCTACTAAAAATATTTCGAATCATATAATATAAGCACTTTTATGATATCGAAATATGTATATCAATGGACGACAATACCAAGTCAAAACTGAAACACGGACTTTGCTTCGTTTCAACACATAAAGTCTCTGACACAAAAAATTTTCTTTAACATATATTGTAGTGTATATTGTAGTACAGAATAGTGTAGTATAGTAAATTATTATTTTATTATTTAATTGATCTATTTACTGACTATCTATTCATAATATTAATCCATTTATTTGTATTGGAAATTTTGTAATTTGTAACAAGAATTCCACGTAAAAAAAACATGAAATTGATATTTTTAAAATATTTATTATTTACTTAATAAATATTTTCAAATTAATTGTATTATTTATTTTTTAGGTCTGAAGTAAAAATTTATTCGATATGGTATATGCCGCTAATTAAATATCTGGTTGTATCTCGTTATCATTTTCATTAGAAAACTTTTTTTGTACAATAGATCTTCGATCTTTAGAGACCTTTCTTCCCAATTAACTTATGCAAATAAAATATTAATCATTTTTTAAATAAAAAACAGAAGAAATTTGCTTAAGCATTCACATCTATTAATATATTATGAAATTTATATACATTGAACAATTACAATTACCAAAATATCTTATATCATATTATTACTATGTACAAATTAACAGTTTCTTTATGAAATAAATAAATTAAAAAATTATTTCCTTGAATTATATTACATTGGAAGTCCCCCATACATAGTATATTGTTGGAGATTGCACCCGCACTCAGCAGAAAGTGTTTGTTGAACTTGAAATTGATGTTGTACTGCAATTCGGTCTTCAGTTGGGAGCTGGGGGTGAAAGTTGTTTAAAGCTTGTTGTTTTTGTAGTACAGCTTCTTGTACAAAACGAACTTCTTCTGGAGTCGGAAAATACACAGCGTTTGGAGAGTAATGAGAGTTATACGGTATTGTGTTGCTTTGGTGATAAGGATGTCCGTACGAGTAACCACCACCGCAATGTAAAATTGCTCTTGAATCATTTAACGTTGAATTATTATTCCGACGTAAGCGGCCAGTGGTTTCCCCAATAGTTACGTCTTCCGCTGATGGATCTATTGCCCAATAGTGACCGCGTCCTGGATCATCTAACGCCCGAGGTATTCGCACAAAATATTTATTCAAGCTTAGATTGTGCCGAATGCAATTCTGCCACTTGTTTCTGTTATTTTGATAGTACGGAAAGTTATTAGCTATCCACTCACATATCCCGCCCAATGTTAAACGTTTATCAGGACTGCTACGTATGGCCATAACAATCAGTGAACTATATGTATACGCTGGTTTCTCATTAGTGAATGTAGATTCATCCGATAATGTTTCATCTGAAGAAGTAATATCACATGAACTTATGGCCCATTCTTCCGTCGAAGTATTACTCTCTATCTCCAAAGAGGACTTTGTGTCCGATAATATAGAACGAATTGAAAAGTTAGATTCGAATACTTCAGCCATTATTTAATTTCTATTCAAATTATTGTTAATGAAAATGTAAATAGTCGTATCAGATTTGGAGCTCTTTACTTATCTCACGTTGAGTTGTGATTGATAAAGTCTGGGTGTTGTGTCCCTCTTTTATACTTTTAAAAAGTCATGCGAGAGGAATATATAAATATTTTCTATTAAGGTTGTAAGTACGAAATACCAAATACTCTATATCAATGCTATATATATATTACAAGAACAAGAACTAGTTAATACTATTTAATACATGGGCGTAACTACGTTTAAGTCCATAAGTACTTCCTACATACCGACTATATGTGCTACCTACTACACATCGAAAAGAAGAGAGTTAGAAGTTAAGAAAAAAATAATACAGATATCAATAATCATCCATTCATTAATGGAATGTTGTCTACTAAGCCAGATCCATTGTTTTTGATGGTTTATTGCCGGCTTAAGTTTCATGTTCTTGAAAATTTCTTTTCGTTTAATCATACCTGCACATATGATGCGTTTGCTAAAATTTATCATTTTATTTTTGAGTTGCGCGTTAAGCCGTTCATTAGAATTTGCTCTTGTTTCTTTTCTTCACTAACCCCCTAATTCAACTTAAAGAGTTATGAATACAATTACTCAGCAAATGTCACGAAAATCTGAATGAAACTTTAAAAATTTATTATATTATTTCTGTTATTTGTTATTGTAGTGGTGCAAATTATATTCCTAGGTATCGGTGTTATAGTTAAAGATTATTTACAAATATTTCAATATTTCAAGGATAAAATGTTCTAAATCCGTTTTTTACAAAAACAAAATTTTACAAATATTGATATACTATCTAAACACAGAGATATAAAGATTTTTAAATTTTATTGATTTATCATCAATTAAAAAGATTACTAGAACAGATTAAACTTAAATCACCTAAAACAAACTAGTCTCAAGACTTATTTTGTATTTTACTAAAATTTACTTAAAAATTATTACTTCAACCTAAGATATATATAATATTTTTGCACAATTCTTTCTATATGTTGTACCTTCTCATGTTTTTAGAGACCAGGTCCAACGAATCCACAACGACATTTCTTAAGATTCACACTTGTTGTTTGGTACTTCCCACCTACTAAAAATATTTCGAATCATATAATATATTGTAATAAGCACTTTTATGATATCGAAATATGTATATCAATGGACGACAATACCAAGTCAAAACTGAAACACGGACTTTGCTTCGTTTCAACACATAAAGTCTCTGACACAAAAAATTTTCTATAACATATATTGTAGTGCAGTATAATACAGAATAGTGTAGTATTGTAAATTATTATTTTATTATTTAATTGATCTATTTACTGACTATCTATTCATAATATTAATCCATTTATTTGAATTGGAAATTTTGTAATTTGTAACAAGAATTCCACGTAAAAAAAACATAAAATTGATATTTTTAAAATATTTATTATTTACTTAATAAATATTTTCAAATTAATTGTATTATTTATTTTTTAGGTCTGAAGTAAAAATTTATTCGATATGGTATATGCCGCTAATGAAATATCTGGTTGTATCTCGTTATCATTTTCATTAGGAAACTTTTTTTGTACAATAGATCTTCGATCTTTAGAGACCTTCCTTCCCAATTACCTTATGCAAATAAAATATTAATCATTTTTTAAATAAAAAACAGAAAAAATTTGCTTAAGCATTCACATCTATTAATATATTATGAAATTTATATACATTGAACAATTACAATTACCAAAATATCTTATATCATATTATTACTATGTACAAATTAACAGTTTCTTTATGAAATAAATAAATTAAAAAATTATTTCCTTGAATTATATTACATTGGAAGTCCCCCATACATAGTACATTGTTGGAGATTGCACCCGCACTCAGCAGAAAGTGTTTGTTGAACTTGAAATTGATGTTGTTTTTGTAGTACAGCTTCTTGTACAAAACGAACTTCATCTGGAGTCGGAAAATACACAGCGTTTGGAGAGTAATGAGAGTAATGAGAGTTAAACGGTATTGTGTTGCTTTGGTGATAAGGATGTCCGTACGAGTAACCACCACCGCAATGTAAAATTGCTCTTGAATCATTTAACGTTGAATTATTATTCCGACGTAAGCGGCCAGTGGTTTCCCCAATAGTTACGTCTTCCGCTGATGGATCTATTGCCCAATAGTGACCGCGTCCTGGATCATCTAACGCCCGAGGTATTCGCACAAAATATTTATTCAAGCTTAGATTGTGCCGAATGCAATTCTGCCACTTGTTTCTGTTATTTTGATAGTACGGAAAGTTATTAGCTATCCACTCACATATCCCGCCCAATGTTAAACGTTTATCAGGACTGCTACGTATGGCCATAACAATCAGTGAACTGTATGTATACGCTGGTTTCTCATTAGTGAATGTAGATTCATCCGATAATGTTTCATCTGAAGAAGTAATATCACATGAACTTATGGCCCATTCTTCCGTCGAAGTATTACTCTCTATCTCCAAAGAGGACTTTGTGTCCGATAATATAGAACGAATTGAAAAGTTAGATTCGAATACTTCAGCCATTATTTAATTTCTATTCAAATTATTGTTAATGAAAATGTAAATAGTCGTATCAGATTTGGAGCTCTTTACTTATCTCACGTTGAGTTGTGATTGATAAAGTCTGGGTGTTGTGTCCCTCTTTTATACTTTTAAAAAGTCATGCGAGAGGAATATATAAATATTTTCTATTAAGGTTGTAAGTACGAAATACCAAATACTCTATATCAATGCTATATATATTACAAGAACAAATACTAGTTAATACTATTTAATACATGGGCGTAACTACGTTTAAGTCCATAAGTACTTCCTACATACCGACTATATGTGCTACCTACTACACATCGAAAAGAAGAGAGTTAGAAGTTAAGAAAAAAATAATACAGATATCAATAATCATCCATTCATTAATGGAATGTTGTCTACTAAGCCAGATCCATTGTTTTTGATGGTTTATTGCCGGCTTAAGCTTCGTGTTCTTGAAAAATTTCTTTTCGTTTAATCATACCTGCACATATGATGCGTTTGCTAAAATTTATCATTTTATTTTTGAGTTGCGCGTTAAGCCGTTCATTAGAATTTGCTCTTGTTTCTTTTCTTCACTAACCCCCTAATTCAACTTAAAGAGTTATGAATACAATTACTCAGCAAATGTCACGAAAATCTGAATGAAACTTTAAAAATTTATTATATTATTTCTGTTATTTGTTATTGTAGTGGTGCAAATTATATTCCTAAGTATCGGTGTTATAGTTAAAGATTATTTACAAATATTTCAATATTTCAAGGATAAAATGTTCTAAATCCGTTTTTTACAAAAACAAAATTTTACAAATATTGATATACTATCTAAACACAGAGATATAAAGATTTTTAAATTTTATTGATTTATCATCAATTAAAAAGATTACTAGAACAGATTAAACTTAAATCGCCTAAAACAAACTAGTCTCAAGACTTATTTTGTATTTTACTAAAATTTACTTAAAAATTATTACTTCAACCTAAGATATATATAATATTTTTGCACAATTCTTTCTATATATTGTACCTTCTCATGTTTTTAGAGACCAGGTCCAACGAATCCACAACGACATTTCTTAAGATTCACACTTGTTGTTTGGTACTTCCCACCTACTAAAAATATTTCGAATCATATAATATATTGTAATAAGCACTTTTATGATATCGAAATATGTATATCAATGGACGACAATACCAAGTCAAAACTGAAACACGGACTTTGCTTCGTTTCAACACATAAAGTCTCTGACACAAAAAATTTTCTATAACATATATTGTAGTACAGTATAATACAGAATAGTGTAGTATTGTAAATTATTATTTTATTATTTAATTGATCTATTTACTAACTATCTATTCATAATATTAATCCATTTATTTGAATTGGAAATTTTGTAATTTGTAACAAGAATTCCACGTAAAAAAAACATAAAATTGATATTTTTAAAATATTTATTATTTACTTAATAAATATTTTCAAATTAATTGTATTATTTATTTTTTAGGTCTGAAGTAAAAATTTATTCGATATGGTATATGCCGCTAATGAAATATCTGGTTGTATCTCGTTATCATTTTCATTAGGAAACTTTTTTTGTACAATAGATCTTCGATCTTTCGTTATTATATAAAGCTAGAAACTTACTCAAAAATATTATATAAATAATAAATAATTTATGAGTGTGTGTGATGCATCTACTGCTGGACTGAAAATAAATTAATGAAAAATAAATATATCTACCATATTTTCTCCAGTTTCTAATGTGAAAGCACATAAATGAAGTTTTAATTCTTATAATATCTGTTTATTTAAGTTGGAAAATTCAATTCATGAATAAATCATCTACAAAACTTATAAATTCAATTTAATTTTAATACCAAAAAAATTCACAATGGAGAAATATATATAAAATATATAATCAGCATTGTTGAATTTTCGATTCATATCATAGCTCAATACCCCAACTACATCGGTCCATTCAACTTTGTCCAGAACTTCTCAGTTTGACAATCTAATAAATATGTTTTCTTAGTTTATGAAAGAGTATTAGAATAATTCAATAATATTACATTACTACTTAATTTTCAAATTTTTGAAATATCTTCCCAATTACCTTATGCAAATAAAATATTAATCATTTTTTAAATAAAAAACAGAAAAAATTTGCTTAAGCATTCACATCTATTAATATATTATGAAATTTATATACATTGAACAATTACAATTACCAAAATATCTTATATCATATTATTACTATGTACAAATTAACAGTTTCTTTATGAAATAAATAAATTAAAAAATTATTTCCTTGAATTATATTACATTGGAAGTCCCCCATACATAGTACATTGTTGGAGATTGCACCCACACTCAGCAGAAAGTGTTTGTTGAACTTGAAATTGATGTTGTTTTTGTAGTACAGCTTCTTGTACAAAACGAACTTCATCTGGAGTCGGAAAATACACAGCGTTTGGAGAGTAATGAGAGTTAAACGGTATTGTGTTGCTTTGGTGATAAGGATGTCCGTACGAGTAACCACCACCGCAATGTAAAATTGCTCTTGAATCATTTAACGTTGAATTATTATTCCGACGTAAGCGGCCAGTGGTTTCCCCAATAGTTACGTCTTCCGCTGATGGATCTATTGCCCAATAGTGACCGCGTCCTGGATCATCTAACGCTCGAGGTATTCGCACAAAATATTTATTCAAGCTTAGATTGTGCCGAATGCAATTCTGCCACTTGTTTCTGTTATTTTGATAGTACGGAAAGTTATTAGCTATCCACTCACATATCCCGCCCAATGTTAAACGTTTATCAGGACTGCTACATATGGCCATAACAATCAGTGAACTATATGTATACGCTGGTTTCTCATTAGTGAATGTAGATTCATCCGATAATGTTTCATCTGAAGAAGTAATATCACATGAACTTATGGCCCATTCTTCCGTCGAAGTATTACTCTCTATCTCCAAAGAGGACTTTGTGTCCGATAATATAGAACGAATTGAAAAGTTAGATTCGAATACTTCAGCCATTATTTAATTTCTATTCAAATTATTGTTAATGAAAATGTAAATAGTCGTATCAGATTTGGAGCTCTTTACTTATCTCACGTTGAGTTGTGATTGATAAAGTCTGGGTGTTGTGTCCCTCTTTTATACTTTTAAAAAGTCATGCGAGAGGAATATATAAATATTTTCTATTAAGGTTGTAAGTACGAAATACCAAATACTCTATATCAATGCTATATATATTACAAGAACAAATACTAGTTAATACTATTTAATACATGGGCGTAACTACGTTTAAGTCCATAAGTACTTCCTACATACCGCTTATGTGCTACCTACTACACATCGAAAAGAAGAGAGTTAGAAGTTAAGAAAAAAATAATACAGATATCAATAATCATCCATTCATTAATGGAATGTTGTCTACTAAGCCAGATCCATTGTGTTTGATGGTTTATTGCCGGCTTAAGCTTCGTGTTCTTGAAAAATTTCTTTTCATTTAATCATACCTGCACATATGATGCGTTTGCTAAAATTTATCATTTTATTTTTGAGTTGCGCGTTAAGCCGTTCATTAGAATTTGCTCTTGTTTCTTTTCTTCACTAACCCCCTAATTCAACTTAAAGAGTTATGAATACAATTACTCAGCAAATGTCACGAAAATCTGAATGAAACTTTAAAAATTTATTATATTATTTCTGTTATTTGTTATTGTAGTGGTGCAAATTAAATTCCTAAGTATCGGTGTTATAGTTAAAGATTATTTACAAATATTTCAATATTTCAAGGATAAAATGTTCTAAATCCGTTTTTTACAAAAACAAAATTTTACAAATATTGATATACTATCTAAACACAGAGATATAAAGATTTTTAAATTTTATTGATTTATCATCAATTAAAAAGATTACTAGAACAGATTAAATTTAAATCGCCTAAAACAAACTAGTCTCAAGACTTATTTTGTATTTTACTAAAATTTACTTAAAAATTATTACTTCAACCTAAGATATATATAATATTTTTGCACAATTCTTTCTATATGTTGTACCTTCTCATGTTTTTAGAGACCAGGTCCAACGAATCCACAACGACATTTCTTAAGATTCACACTTGTTGTTTGGTACTTCCCACCTACTAAAAATATTTCGAATCATATAATATATTGTAATAAGCACTTTTATGATACCGAAATATGTATATCAATGGACGACAATACTAAGTCAAAACTGAAACACGGACTTTGCTTCGTTTCAACACACAAAGTCTCTGACACAAAAAATTTTCTATAACATATATTGTAGTACAGTATAATACAGAATAGTGTAGTATTATAAATTATTATTTTATTATTTAATTGATCTATTTACTGACTATCTATTCATAATATTAATCCATTTATTTGTATTGGAAATTTTGTAATTTGTAACAAGAATTCCACGTAAAAAACACATAAAATTGATATTTTTAAAATATTTATTATTTACTTAATAAATATTTTCAAATTAATTGTATTATTTATTTTTTAGGTCTGAAGTAAAAATTTATTCGATATGGTATATGCCGCTAATTAAATATCTGGTTGTATCTCGTTATCATTTTCATTAGGAAACTTTTTTTGTACAATAGATCTTCGATCTTTAGAGACCTTTCCTCCCAATTACCTTATGCAAATAAAATATTAATCATTTTTTAAATAAAAAACAGAAGAAATTTGCTTAAGCATTCACATCTATTAATATATTATGAAATTTATATACATTGAACAATTACAATTACCAAAATATCTTATATCATATTATTACTATGTACAAATTAACAGTTTCTTTATGAAATAAATAAATTAAAAAATTATTTCCTTGAATTATATTACATTGGAAGTCCCCCATACATAGTACATTGTTGGAGATTGCACCCGCACTCAGTAGAAAGTGTTTGTTGAACTTGAAATTGATATTGTACTGCAATTTGGTCTTCAGTTCGGAGCTGGGGGTGAAAGTTGTTTAAAGCTTGTTGTTTTTGTAGTACAGCTTCTTGTACAAAACGAACTTCTTCTGGAGTCGGAAAATACACAGCATTTGGAGAGTAATGAGAGTTAAACGGTATTGTGTTGCTTTGGTGATAAGGATGTCCGTACGAGTAACCACCACCGCAATGTAAAATTGCTCTTGAATCATTTAACGTTGAATTATTATTCCGACGTAAGCGGCCAGTGGTTTCCCCAATAGTTACGTCTTCCGCTGATGGATCTATTGCCCAATAGTGACCGCGTCCTGGATCATCTAACGCCCGAGGTATTCGCACAAAATATTTATTCAAGCTTAGATTGTGCCGAATGCAATTCTGCCACTTGTTTCTGTTATTTTGATAGTACGGAAAGTTATTAGCTATCCACTCACATATCCCGCCCAATGTTAAACGTTTATCAGGACTGCTACGTATGGCCATAACAATCAGTGAACTGTATGTATACGCTGGTTTCTCAATAGTGAATGTAGATTCATCCGATAATGTTTCATCTGAAGAAGTAATATCACATGAACTTATGGCCCATTCTTCCGTCGTAGTTTTACTTTCTATCTCCAAAGAGGACTTTGTGTCCGATAATATAGAACGAATTGAAAACTTAGATTCGAATACTTCAGCCATTATTTAATTTCTATTCAAATTATTGTTAATGAAAATGTAAATAGCGGTATCAGATTTGGAGCTCTTTAATTATCTCACGTTGAGTTGTGATTGATAAGGTCTGAGGTGTTGTGTCCCTCTTTTATACTTTTAAAAAGTCATGCGAGAGGAATATATAAATATTTTCTATTAAGGTTGTAAGTACGAAATACCAAATACTCTATATCAATGCTATATATATTACAAGAACAAATACTTGTTAATACTATTTAATACATGGGCGTAACTACGTTTAAGTCCATAAGTACTTCCTACATACCGGCTATATGTGCTACCTACTACACATCGAAAAGAAGAGAGTTAGAAGTTAAGAAAAAAATAATACAGATATCAATAATCATCCATTCATTAATGGAATGTTGTCTACTAAGCCAGATCCATTGTGTTTGATGGTTTATTGCCGGCTTAAGCTTCGTGTTCTTGAAAATTTCTTTTAGTTTTAAATCATACCTGCCACATATGATCGTTGCTAAAATTTAAATCATTTTATTTTGAGTTGCGCGTTAAGCCGTTCATTAGAATTTGCTCTTGTTTCTTTTCTTCACTAATCCCCCTAATTTAACTTGAAGAGTTAAGAATACAATCAGTCTTATAGCAGTGGATTCAGCAAATGTCACGAAAATCTGAATGAAACTTTAAAAATCTATTATTTCTGTTATTTGTTATTGTAGTGGTGCAAATTATATTCCTAAGTATCGGTGTTATAGTTAAAGATTATTTACAAATATTTCAATATTTCAAGGATAAAATGTTCTAAATCCGTTTTTACAAAAACAAAATTTTACAAATATTGATGTACTATCTAAACACAGAGATATAAAGATTTTTAAATTTTATTGATTTATCATCAAT
>NC_051846.1:232005655-232027918 GCF_002237135.1 Teleopsis dalmanni | reverse complement strand
AGATGGATAGACTCTACGATATGCAGACAGATGTTGAAGTTGCAGCATTGATTAAGAATAAAGGATTCTATGTAAATATATCAAGCTTAAGGGAGGCTTGTTGCCGCGTCACAGTCGCTTCCGTTTAAGCATTTCTATTGCAAATGTAAGAAAGGATGATGAAGGTGCATTACATCGACTTTGTTACTGTCCAGCGTATGTACGCTATTTTTTGAGAATCTTTGTCAGTCCCAAGGTCTCCCTCAAAGGAGCATTTAAGATTTTACAAAGATTCAAGGTGGTTTTACATTTTTGAGTTCTTATAAGGCCTAAATTGTTTCTTTCAATCGTGGATAAAATCTAACCTAACCTAACTTAATATTAATATTTTTTTTTAACCATTATTAAAAGTACCTGAAATCGAAGTAAGTCTTTATATACACCTAAATGTTAATAAATCAATTACCACAACTAGCGTTTAAATATTTAATTAATTCTTATTGAATAATTCGTAGTAATTAAGTCGTTAGCCACAACTTAAAATGTTTGATTGTTGAATTTAGAAACCAACTTTAATGGACGCATTCAAAACATAAACTTGAAGGACAATAAAAAAGTTAAATGCAGGAAATCACATAATTACTTAAAAAGATACCATATAACTAATTCCATTCTCGCAGCCGAATTTTTATTTAAAATTTATTCCCGCTTTAAACAAATACCATCTCAGCAGGATATTTGTACAATCGGAATAATCATCGTTCATGCATTGCAGTTGGATTAGAATAAAAATGCCATTAAAGCAGCTGCTATAAAATCATTAAAGAGCAAATGTTTCAACAAATTGAACGTCACGCAACAATTGAGCACGAAAGTTCTGTCCTTCTGGTGTACACCATTGGCAGAAGTAAACCCGTGCCATGTAGCTTAACACGCTAGAATTTGGCCCACTTCAGATAGCGCAACAGTATAGCGGAGAACTGTGGAACTCAGCATGACTGGTGTAATTAAGTGGCGGCATGCGGCGTTCCTAATGCGGTCATTGCGTAGGACACTCAAACTGAAACTGCTGATAGCGTAGCCGTGGCGAAAGCGTAGTTTCTGGTTCAAAGGAGCAGCCTTGCAAATCACGTTAATGGCAGGTGTCGTTGCTAATAAACGAAAATTTTATTGAAACATTTGCACCTTTCACCGGAGGTGTTGCCGGAAATGTTCATCGCACTTGCCGGAAATGTCGAAAAGTGAATAACGTGATTTTGTTCCAGTGATAATAAAAAAAGTTACTGATAAGTTTACTTATAAAATTAAAGAAAAAATGAAGTACTGCCATTCGCATACTTTGGCAGTAAATTTTATGCTCGAAGAGTTTATTAAAAGAGTCCATAAAAACACAATTTAATTTAATGTTTTATATTCTTGAACTAAGACCTGAATTGGATATTGATAAAAAAAATAATTATTTTTAATATAAAATATCATCAATTATTGAAAGAAATGTAGTAATAAAATCTGTTCCATTACATTAAAAAGATTATTAATGCAAATTTTATGTTTCTATTTTATTTTACAGATTTTGGAAAAATTGACACGATATACTTGACCTTTGTCATATCCCCGTTTAAAAAGGATTTTGAAGGATAAAGTTGCTTTCTACTTATTACATTCTTATAGGAGAATTCTCTTATGATCGTGGAATTTTTTTATTTTTTCCGAAATGCTGAAAAATTCATCGACATTTCCCCCCTTTCTTAAGGATTTTGATTAATTAAAAGACCTTTCACTAAACAGCATTCTAAGCTTCGTTAGTAGTTCTGAGTTTCCTTTATATATGTTAACATAATTTGTCAATAGGCCTAAGTGGATCCCCTCAGGAATGCCGGTATAACCTATTACAGGAGCTACATCAACAGAATAATTGAAAAAGTTACTTAGTTATCAACTTACTAAAAATAATATCTTAAAAGTCATAGTAGAATTAAAAACCATAGTTACAAGAGTATTCCTATTTTCATGACAGCTGTAGTATATATCCATCGAATTTTCTGGATGGCATTGACGGCAACGTTACGTTTATCTGTTAGAGAACTCGAAAGCTATAATTTCCTCATTCGAAATCCATTTAAGAGGCTGCTTTACATATTCCACTATCAGCTGATACTACGAGATTGGTGAAAATCCAGTAGGTACTTTACAAAAATACTCTCGCTTTCAATAAACTATAAGCAAGTATTTAATCGTTGTTGAGCAAAACAACAAAATAATTGTTTTGTACTGATCTTAAAGACCACTGTGTACCACTGTTTCTTTTAATCTAAGGAAATAATTAATTTTTTTAAGCTTATCTTTTATTGAAAAAATGATCTTTTATTTAATTTTTTAAGGAATTAATTAAGTAAAATTAATTAAACATTAAAATATATTCATGCTTTCAAACAAATCATCAAAACAATTATAGTATCTTATCAATAAAGTTCTTCAGTAGTATAAATAAATAGTGCTGTAGTACAACCATAGTAAGAATAGTAAACTTTCAACCAAAGAAATACAATACTAACAAATGACAAGTTCAGATAGAACAAAATAGGTTTGTGCAGTGGAAACTTAAAAATCGATTTCCTCTCATGAAATATCGATAAGATATCGCATCTTTACCGTATGAAACACGTGTCTTACGTGTTTTTCACACCACAGCACTAAAGTGAACAACTTTTGTGAAAACTTTCCAAGTCCATGAAATTAGTTTGGCTTTGTGTGTGGTCATGTTTGTAAGGTTAACCTATTTTATACTACGAGTGTTGGAATAGAACCAAAAATAGGTGAAAAAATTCTTCTTTCTCTGCTTGTTGTATTTTTAAAGAATTTTCCATTTGTGGCATAAAGCTATGCCAAAAATTTAATATCCTGTTTTGTTGTTTTCTAAAATTTATCATTACGGTTTTCGCTCTTATAGTCCCAAACAGGATTCGAATTTTTAAAGACTTTTAGAAGAATTAAAATACATTTGTTTAAAGAAATTTTTGTCTGATGATGAAGCAGTCATATTCTTTAAAAGAAATTTTCAGATATAATACATGATATATACATACATATGCACAATTACTGTAGCGCATATACATACATTGTATTTATTTTATAAACATATTTAAGTGAGGTACATCATATCATGATACATTTATTTTAATTGTATATATATATATATAAATTGAAGCGGAAATTGTATTTTGTTCACAAACCATATTCCTCAATATAAAATTATCACAAAACATGTGTCAAAAAATATACGACACATTTTGATAAGGTTAATAATGTATGTAGAAAAATAATTTTTATTACTGTTAAAAACTTAACAAAAATATATATAACATATTTCATTTTTGTTTTTGTTAATTTAATTTTTAAGATATAATATACATTAAGACCGAAAAGTTTTCGGAAATTCTCATTTAAAATTCGCGCGCTGTATATTTTTCGATATTTTAAGTTTATGTAGTTTGGCAGCACTGTCCTTAATTACTATGCCAAAAATGAGCGCGATCTGTCAGACAGTTCGTTTACGGCAGCTGTTGAAACCAGTTCACCTCAGTAGGGCGTTGCGAAAAAAACAATGGAAAAAAATATTGAACAAAGAGTTTGCATCAAATTTTGTGTTTCGAACGAAATTTCGTGTGCAGAATCGTTGCGAATGCTACAAAAGGCTTATGGGGAATCAGTTTTATCGAAAACTCAAGTTTATGAGTGGTACAAAGCCTTCCAGGACGGTCGTACGACCGTCGAAGACATTTCGCAACGCACTACTGAGGTGAACTGGTTTCAACAGCTGCCGTAAACGAACTGTCTGACAGATCGAGCTCATTTTTGGCATAGTAATTAAGGACAGTGCTGCCAAACTACATAAACTTAAAATATCGAAAAATATACAGCGCGCGAATTTTAAATGAGAATTTCCGAAAACTTTTCAGTCTTAATGTATGTAAGAGTAAGCTATGATTTATGAAAAGGAGTTAAACTCTATAATGCGAAACATGTGAGGTTTCTACCTTGGATTTAACAAAATTATATACAGTTCTAGTCAAAAGTATTTTCATAACGAAATTAATATATAATATTAATATTATTAAAATGTAGTTACCCCACCTATGGCATCCATAACTGTCTGCAACCTTGCTGGAATTGATTAATCAAGTTGCGAATCTATTTAGAACAAATTTCCTTCATTTCAATCACTACGTTTTGCTGTTTTATGGAGAACCAAATATTATCAATGACATTAGGATCGAGGAACTATAGAGGCCAGGAAAGAACAGAATGATTTAACTCTTTTGATCGTAGGGGAGATATCGACTATCTTGAGCACCGCATAATTATTATTTAAACCCTTTCAATCTGCAACGTAGTGTAGCATCAATAATTCTATTGCCAATAAACTTCTCCGATGATGATACAATTTTGACATTGATTTTTTTGCATTCGTTTTGATTCACTGAAGGTTTCCGCCCAGTTCTCTTTAAATTTTACAAATCTACGCATATTATATTTCTTTTAACTACATTATACACTGTTTGTAAAAATTTATACAACTTTACTTAGTCCGACGCCGTAGTAGCACTCATAAAATGGGTAACAGTCTCGAATTTCTACTGCTAATTGCTTGCTTTTTATCATTGCCTTCAACTATTTTTTTATAAATGAAAACTTACGTTGTGTAAATACTTTTACCAAACACTGTAAATCACTATAAAATCATGATTTTCAAGAACATCCATAGAGACCATCAATAACCCAGCAAATAAATGATTGTTTAAAAAATAATGATAAAAATCTGTTCAGAATTGCGCAACAAATATAACAATTAAGCGGGAATACTACCCATTCATGAATGCACCAATTTTGTTAAAAATAATTAAAACCAAACAATCTACAATTAATTAATATATTTTATTTAATTATTATTTATTCCTTACCATTAATTATATTTAATATTTTATATTTACAGATTATGTATGTCTATTTACAAGTATGAGTATTTAAGAGTTATCAGTTAAGAAATCTTTGTTCATTCATTTCATATTTCATATTAAATATTATTAACAAAAATATCCGTCTTTATACTCGTATAAAATTTTATATTTTGCCTAGCAGTATTTTGTGTACAAATACGGACGTATTTTCACTTTTGATTGAGTTTTTAGCTGCTTGCATTTCTTCAAAATTTCCAATCTTTGATCTACTTTTAATGGTCGGGCTTCTTGCGGTTTTACAAATTCAGTAACACTTACAATATTATGAAGATCTGACGATATTTTTTCTTTAACAGATTTCTTTTGAGCCTTTCTTGAGTTAATAAAATTGTCCAGAATATTTTGAGACAGTTTTTGCTTTTTCTGTTGAGCAGCACATATAGTTCGATCATCCCTCTTCCTCTTCATATTATTTTCTGAATTTGACGCTTTTTTCTCTCTTGCGTTCACTAAAGCATTTTGTACTGTTTGAGATGTCACTTTAAGTTTATTTTTCTTCTTCAAATCAATAGGTTGTATGGTTCCATGTTGTTCTGTGATTTTTCTAGATGTATCTTTCTGATTATAATCGATTGCAATAACATCCACATCATTCATATATTTCGGTACGTGTGCTATTCTTCTTCTTGCAGATTTTACTGGTCTGTAGGTTAGTGGTTCATCATGCTTGATTTCACTTTGTGATGTTAATTCCACGATGTGTCTTTTACCACCAGCTACTTCAAATAACAAATCGAATTCTTGATCGAAATGATGATTACTGTCGTATTCCATTGCGAAAATTGTTATAAGTTCTATTACTCTTAGTCTACAATATATGTGCACTTGACGAAAACCAGATAACGAATGCTGTGAGCAATTTCACTTTTCTACTTTTATACATAATTTAGGGATAACTTGCGATCAAGTGACTTTATTTTTTATTATTTGTTATTTATTTGTTTTGTTTAAAATTATAAAATAAACTACCTATTCACAGGTATTTATAGTTGAAGAGATATTCATAACATCTATAATTATAAGAAACCCATATGACTTGTTTCAGAACCCTTGCTTCTTCAATGTGCACTATTAAATGCTCAACAAAATTTCTACCTGGTTTGTTTCTAAACTTCTGTTGCGTATAATATTACGTATATGAAATACATTCTAAATTATTTTTATTGCTTTACAGTATTGTTTTTCATATCTAGAGTATTTTTATGTTTGGTTTGAATAAATTTTTACCATTGGATCTACCAGAAGTAATCCAATAACACTACAATAATAATTGTGCATTTCAATAAAATTTTAAGATCCATACAGATATAACTATATTTCGTGTCAAGTTTTACAGCCATGTTCCAGGTAAATAATTGTACCCATTTCACGGTGTTATCAGTCTGAGTTCGCAATGAGGATATATAATTCATACGACCCATAAATTTTGTTAAAAACAAATAAAAGCAATTAATTAAAAATTAACTAATATATTTTATTTAATTATTATTTATCATCACATTAATTATATTTTAAATAAATTTATATATATATATGTATTTACAAGATATGTATGTCTATTTACAAGAGTATGAATATGTAGTATTAAGAGTATCAGTAAGAAATACTTTGTCATTTCACATTTCATATTAAATATTATTAACAAAAATATCCGTCTTTATACTCGTATAAAATTTTATATTTTGCCTAACAGTATTTTGTGTACAAATACGGACGTATTTTCACTTTTGATTGAGTTTTTAGCTGCTTGCATTTCTTCAAAATTTCCAATCTTTGATCTACTTTTAATGGTCGGGCTTCTTGCGGTTTTACAAATTCAGTAACACTTACAATATTATGAAGATCTGACGATAGTTTTTCTTTAACGGATTTCTTTTGAGACTTTCTTGAGTTAATAAAATTGTCCAGAATATTTTGAGACATTTTATGCTTTTTCTGTTGAGCAGCACATATAGTTCGATCATCCCTCTTCCTCTTCATATTATTTTCTGAATTTGACGCTTTTTTCTCTCTTGCGTTCACTAAAGCATTTTGTACTGTTTGAGATGTCACTTTAAGTTTATTTTTCTACTTCAAATCAATAGGTTGTATGGTTCCATGTTGTTCTGTGATTTTTCTAGATGTATCTTTTTGATTATAATCGATTGCAATAACATCCACATCATTCATATATTTCGGTACGTGTGCTATTCTTCTTCTTGCAGATTTTACTGGTCTGTAGGTTAGTGGTTCATCATGCTTGATTTCACTTTGTGATGTTAATTCCACGATGTGTCTTTTACCACCAGCTACTTCAAATAACAAATCGAATTCTTGATCGAAATGATGATTACTGTCGTATTCCATTGCGAAAATTGTTATAAGTTCTATTACTCTTAGTCTACAATATATGTGCACTTAACGAAAACCAGATAACGAATGCTGTGAGCAATTTCACTTTTCTACTTTTATACATAATTTAGGGATAACTTGCGATCAAGTGACTTTATTTTTTATTATTTGTTATTTATTTGTTTTGTTTAAAATTATAAAATAAATTACTTATTCACAGGTATTTATAGTTGAAGAGATATTCATAACATCTAAAATTATAAGAAACCCATATGACTTGTTTCAGAACCCTTGCTTCTTCAATGTGCACTATTAAATGCTCAACAAAATTTCTACCTGGTTTGTTTCTAAACTTCTGTTGCGTATAATATTACGTATATGAAATACATTCTAAATTATTTTTATTGCTTTACAGTATTGTTTTTTCATATCTAGAGTATTTTTATGTTTGGTTTGAATAAATTTTTACCATTGAATCTACCAGAAGTAATCCAATAACACTACAATAATAATTGTGCATTTCAATAAAATTTTAAGATCCATACAGATATAACTATATTTCGTGTCAAGTCTTACAGCCATGTTCTAGGTAAATAATTGTACCCATTTCACGGTGTTATCAGTCTGAGTTCGCAATGAGGATATATAATTCATAGGACCCATAAATTTTGTTACACATTTCAAAAACAAATAAATGAATATCACATTTCATATTAAATATTATTAACAAAAATATCCGTCTTTATACTCGTATAAAATTTTATATTTTGCCTAACAGTATTTTGTGTACAAATACGGACGTATTTTCACTTTTGATTGAGTTTTTAGCTGCTTGCATTTCTTCAAAATTTCCAATCTTTGATCTACTTTTAATGGTCGGGCTTCTTGCGGTTTTACAAATTCAGTAACACTTACAATATTATTAAGATCTGACGATAGTTTTTCTTTAACGGATTTCTTTTGAGACTTTCTTGAGTTAATAAAATTGTCCAGAATATTTTGAGACATTTTATGCTTTTTCTGTTGAGCAGCACATATAGTTCGATCATCCCTCTTCCTCTTCATATTATTTTCTGAATTTGACGCTTTTTTCTCTCTTGCGTTCACTAAAGCATTTTGTACTGTTTGAGATGTCACTTTAAGTTTATTTTTCTTCTTCAAATCAATAGGTTGTATGGTTCCATGTTGTTCTGTGATTTTTCTAGATGTATCTTTTTGATTATAATCGATTGCAATAACATCCACATCATTCATATATTTCGGTACGTGTGCTATTCTTCTTCTTGCAGATTTTACTGGTCTGTAGGTTAGTGGTTCGTCATGCTTGATTTCACTTTGTGATGTTAATTCCACGATGTGTCTTTTACCACCAGCTACTTCAAATAACAAATCGAATTCTTGATCGAAATGATGATTACTGTCGTATTCCATTGCGAAAATTGTTATAAGTTCTATTACTCTTAGTCTACAATATATGTGCACTTAACGAAAGCCAGATAACGAATGCTGTGAGCAATTTCACTTTTCTACTTTTATACATAATTTAGGGATAACTTGCGATCAAGTGACTTTATTTTTTATTATTTGTTATTTATTTGTTTTGTTTAAAATTATAAAATAAATTACTTATTCACAGGTATTTATAGTTGAAGAGATATTCATAACATCTATAATTATAAGAAACCCATATGACTTGTTTCAGAACCCTTGCTTCTTCAATGTGCACTATTAAATGCTCAACAAAATTTCTACCTGGTTTGTTTCTAAACTTCTGTTGCGTATAATATTATGTATATGAAATACATTCTAAATTATTTTTATTGCTTTATAGTATTGTTTTTCATATCTAGAGTATTTTTATGTTTGGTTTGAATAAATTTTTACCATTGGATCTACCAGAAGTAATCCAATAACACTACAATAATAATTGTGCATTTCAATAAAATTTTAGGATCCATACAGATATAACTATATTTCGTGTCAAGTCTTACAGCCATGTTCTAGGTACCTATTGTACCTATTTCACGGTGTTATCAGTCTGAGTTCGCAATGAGGATATATAATTCATACGACCATACATTTTGTTACACATTTCAAAAACAAATAAAAGCAATTAATTAAGAATTAACTAATATATTTTATTTAATTATTATTTATCATCACATTAATTATATTTTAAATAAATTTATATATATATATGTATTTACAAGATATGTATGTCTATTTACAAGAGTATGTATGTAGTATTAAGAGTATCAGTAAGAAATACTTTGTCATTTCACATTTCATATTTCATATTAAATATTATTAACAAAAATATCCGTCTTTATACTCGTATAAAATTTTATATTTTGCCTAACAGTATTTTGTGTACAAATACGGACGTATTTTCACTTTTGATTGAGTTTTTAGCTGCTTGCATTTCTTCAAAATTTCCAATCTTTGATCTACTTTTAATGGTCGGGCTTCTTGCGGTTTTACAAATTCAGTAACACTTACAATATTATGAAGATCTGACGATATTTTTTCTTTAACAGATTTCTTTTGAGCCTTTCTTGAGTTAATAAAATTGTCTAGAATATTTTGAGACAGTTTTTGCTTTTTCTGTTGAGCAGCACATATAGTTCGATCATCCCTCTTCCTCTTCATATTATTTTCTGAATTTGACGCTTTTTTCTCTCTTGCGTTCACTAAAGCATTTTGTACTGTTTGAGATGTCACTTTAAGTTTATTTTTCTTCTTCAAATCAATAGGTTTTATGGTTCCATGTTGTTCCGTGATTTTTCTAGATGTATCTTTTTGATTATAATCGATTGCAATAACATCCACATCATTCATATATTTCGGTACGTGTGCTATTCTTCTTCTTGCAGATTTTACTGGTCTGTAGGTTAGTGGTTCGTCATGCTTGATTTCACTTTGTGATGTTAATTCCACGATTTGTCTTTTACCACCAGCTACTTCAAATAACAAATCGAATTCTTGATCGAAATGATGATTATTGTCGTATTCCATTGCGAAAATTGTTATAAGTTCTATTACTCTTAGTCTACAATATATGTGCACTTGACGAAAGCCAGATAACGAATGCTGTGAGCAATTTCACTTTTCTACTTTTATACATAATTTAGGGATAACTTGCGATCAAGTGACTTTATTTTTTATTATTTGTTATTTATTTGTTTTGTTTAAAATTATAAAATAAACTACCTATTCACAGGTATTTATAGTTGAAGAGATATTCATAACATCTATAATTATAAGAAACCCATATGACTTGTTTCAGAACCCTTGCTTCTTCAATGTGCACTATTAAATGCTCAACAAAATTTCTACCTGGTTTGTTTCTAAACTTCTGTTGCGTATAATATTACGTATATGAAATACATTCTAAATTATTTTTATTGCTTTACAGTATTGTTTTTTCATATCTAGAGTATTTTTATGTTTGGTTTGAATAAATTTTTACCATTGGATCTACCAGAAGTAATCCAATAACACTACAATAATAATTGTGCATTTCAATAAAATTTTAAGATCCATACAGATATAACTATATTTCGTGTCAAGTTTTACAGCCATGTTCCAGGTACCTATTGTACCTATTTCACGGTGTTATCAGTCTGAGTTCGCAATGAGGATATATAATTCATACGACCCATACATTTTGTTAAAAACAAATAAAAGCAATTAATTAAGAATTAACTAATATATTTTATTTAATTATTATTTATCATCACATTAATTATATTTTAAATAAATTTATATATATATATGTATTTACAAGATATGTATGTCTATTTACAAGAGTATGTATGTAGTATTAAGAGTATCAGTAAGAAATACTTTGTCATTTCACATTTCATATTAAATATTATTAACAAAAATATCCGTCTTTATACTCGTATAAAATTTTATATTTTGCCTAACAGTATTTTGTGTACAAATACGGACGTATTTTCACTTTTGATTGAGTTTTTAGCTGCTTGCATTTCTTCAAAATTTCCAATCTTTGATCTACTTTTAATGGTCGGGCTTCTTGCGGTTTTACAAATTCAGTAACACTTACAATATTATGAAGATCTGACGATATTTTTTCTTTAACAGATTTCTTTTGTGCCTTTCTTGAGTTAATAAAATTGTCTAGAATATTTTGAGACAGTTTTTGCTTTTTCTGTTGAGCAGCACATATAGTTCGATCATCCCTCTTCCTCTTCATATTATTTTCTGAATTTGACGCTTTTTTCTCTCTTGCGTTCACTAAAGCATTTTGTACTGTTTGAGATGTCACTTTAAGTTTATTTTTCTTCTTCAAATCAATAGGTTTTATGGTTCCATGTTGTTCCGTGATTTTTCTAGATGTATCTTTTTGATTATAATCGATTGCAATAACATCCACATCATTCATATATTTCGGTACGTGTGCTATTCTTCTTCTTGCAGATTTTACTGGTCTGTAGGTTAGTGGTTCGTCATGCTTGATTTCACTTTGTGATGCTAATTCCACGATGTGTCTTTTACCACCAGCTACTTCAAATAACAAATCGAATTCTTGATCGAAATGATGATTACTGTCGTATTCCATTGCGAAAATTGTTATAAGTTCTATTACTCTTAGTCTACAATATATGTGCACTTGACGAAAGCCAGATAACGAATGCTGTGAGCAATTTCACTTTTCTACTTTTATACATAATTTAGGGATAACTTGCGATCAAGTGACTTTATTTTTTATTATTTGATATTTATTTGTTTTGTTTAAAATTATAAAATAAATTACTTATTCACAGGTATTTATAGTTGAAGAGGTATTCATAACATCTATAATTATAAGAAACCCATATGACTTGTTTCAGAACCCTTGTTTCTTCAATGTGCACTATTAAATGCTCAACAAAATTTCTACCTGGTTTGTTTCTAAACTTCTGTTGCGTATAATATTACGTATATGAAATACATTCTAAATTATTTTTATTGCTTTACAGTATTGTTTTTTCATATCTAGAGTATTTTCATGTTTGGTTTGAATAAATTTTTACCATTGTGCATTTCAATAAAATTTTAAGATCCATACAGATATAACTATATTTCGTGTCAAGTCTTACAGCCATGTTCTAGGTAAATAATTGTACCCATTTCACGATGTTATCAGTCTGAGTTCGCAATGAGGATATATAATTCATACGACCCATACATTTTGTTACACATTTCAAAAACAAATAAAAGCAATTAATTAAGAATTAACTAATATATTTTATTTAATTATTATTTATCATCACATTAATTATATTTTAAATAAATTTATATATATATATGTATTTACAAAATATGTATGTCTATTTACAAGAGTATGTATGTAGTATTAAGAGTATCAGTAAGAAATACTTTGTCATTTCACATTTCATATTTCATATTAAATATTATTAACAAAAATATCCGTCTTTATACTCGTATAAAATTTTATATTTTGCCTAACAGTATTTTGTGTACAAATACGGACGTATTTTCACTTTTGATTGAGTTTTTAGCTGCTTGCATTTCTTCAAAATTTCCAATCTTTGATCTACTTTTAATGGTCGGGCTTCTTGCGGTTTTACAAATTCAGTAACACTTACAATATTATGAAGATCTGACGATATTTTTTCTTTAACAGATTTCTTTTGAGCCTTTCTTGAGTTAATAAAATTGTCCAGAATATTTTGAGACAGTTTTTGCTTTTTCTGTTGAGCAGCACATATAGTTCGATCATCCCTCTTCCTCTTCATATTATTTTCTGAATTTGACGCTTTTTTCTCTCTTGCGTTCACTAAAGCATTTTGTACTGTTTGAGATGTCACTTTAAGTTTATTTTTCTTCTTCAAATCAATAGGTTGTATGGTTCCATGTTGTTCTGTGATTTTTCTAGATGTATCTTTCTGATTATAATCGATTGCAATAACTTCCACATCATTCATATATTTCGGTACGTGTGCTATTCTTCTTCTTGCAGATTTTACTGGTCTGTAGGTTAGTGGTTCATCATGCTTGATTTCACTTTGTGATGTTAATTCCACGATGTGTCTTTTACCACCAGCTACTTCACCCAACCTAACCCCAAACTCGCCAATCCTCTCCCACTTGACTCACCAATGATCGATTACTCGTCGCTATCTCCCCACTGCCGCAAAACATGTCTATAAAGTTCTATTACTCTTAGTCTACAATATATGTGCACTTAACGAAAACCAGATAACGAATGCTGTGAGCAATTTCACTTTTCTACTTTTATACATAATTTAGGGATAACTTGCGATCAAGTGACTTTATTTTTTATTATTTGTTATTTATTTGTTTTGTTTAAAATTATAAAATAAATTACTTATTCACAGGTATTTATAGTTGAAGAGATATTCATAACATCTAAAATTATAAGAAACCCATATGACTTGTTTCAGAACCCTTGCTTCTTCAATGTGCACTATTAAATGCTCAACAAAATTTCTACCTGGTTTGTTTCTAAACTTCTGTTGCGTATAATATTACGTATATGAAATACATTCTAAATTATTTTTATTGCTTTACAGTATTGTTTTTTCATATCTAGAGTATTTTCATGTTTGGTTTGAATAAATTTTTACCATTGGATCTACCAGAAGTAATCCAATAACACTACAATAATAATTGTGCATTTCAATAAAATTTTAAGATCCATACAGATATAACTATATTTCGTGTCAAGTCTTACAGCCATGTTCTAGGTAAATAATTGTACCCATTTCACGGTGTTATCAGTCTGATTTCGCAATGAGGATATATAATTCATAGGACCCATAAATTTTGTTACACATTTCAAAAACAAATAAATTGAATATCACTTTCATATAAATCACTTATTAACCAAAAATATCCGCTTTTATTACTCGTCATTTAAATTTTATATTTTGCTCCTAACCAGTATTTTTGCCTTACATATACGGACGTTTTTCACTTTTGACTTGGAATTTTTAGCTGCTGCATTTTCTTCAACTTCCACACTTTGATCTACCTTCTTCATGTCCGGCTTCTTGCGGTTTTACAAATCAGTAACACTTACAATACTCTATTAAGATCTGACGATAGTTTTTCTTTAACGGATTTCTTTTGAGACTTTCTTGAGTTAATAAAATTGTCCAGAATATTTTGAGACATTTTTTGCTTTTTCTGTTGAGCAGCACATATAGTTCGATCATCCCTCTTCCTCTTCGTATTATTTTCTGAATTTGACGCTTTTTTCTCTCTTGCGTTCACTAAAGCATTTTGTACTGTTTGAGATGTCACTTTAAGTTTATTTTTCTTCTTCAAATCAATAGGTTGTATGGTTCCATGTTGTTCTGTGATTTTTCTAGATGTATCTTTTTGATTATAATCGATAGCAATAACATCCACATCATTCATATATTTCGGTACGTGTGCTATTCTTCTTCTTGCAGATTTTACTGGTCTGTAGGTTAGTGGTTCGTCATGCTTGATTTCACTTTGTGATGTTAATTCCACGATGTGTCTTTTACCACCAGCTACTTCAAATAACAAATCGAATTCTTGATCGAAATGATGATTATTGTCGTATTCCATTGCGAAAATTGTTATAAGTTCTATTACTCTTAGTCTACAATATATGTGCACTTAACGAAAGCCAGATAACGAATGCTGTGAGCAATTTCACTTTTCTACTTTTATACATAATTTAGGGATAACTTGCGTTCAAGTGACTTTATTTTTTATTATTTGTTATTTATTTGTTTTGTTTAAAATTATAAAATAAACTACCTATTCACAGGTATTTATAGTTGAAGAGATATTCATAACATCTATAATTATAAGAAACCCATATGACTTGTTTCAGAACCCTTGCTTCTTCAATGTGCACTATTAAATGCTCAACAAAATTTCTACCTGGTTTGTTTCTAAACTTCTGTTGCGTATAATATTATGTATATGAAATACATTCTAAATTATTTTTATTGCTTTACAGTATTGTTTTTCATATCTAGAGTATTTTTATGTTTGGTTTGAATAAATTTTTACCATTGGATCTACCAGAAGTAATCCAATAACACTACAATAATAATTGTGCATTTCAATAAAATTTTAGGATCCATACAGATATAACTATATTTCGTGTCAAGTCTTACAGCCATGTTCCAGGTACCTATTGTACCTATTTCACGGTGTTATCAGTCTGAGTTCGCAATGAGGATATATAATTCATACGACCCATACATTTTGTTACAAATTTCAAAAACAAATAAAAGCAATTAATTAAGAATTAACTAATATATTTTATTTAATTATTATTTATCATCACATTAATTATATTTTAAATAAATTTATATATATATATGTATTTACAAGATATGTATGTCTATTTACAAGAGTATGTATGTAGTATTAAGAGTATCAGTAAGAAATACTTTGTCATTTCACATTTCATATTAAATATTATTAACAAAAATATCCGTCTTTATACTCGTATAAAATTTTATATTTTGCCTAACAGTATTTTGTGTACAAATACGGACGTATTTTCACTTTTGATTGACTTTTTAACTGCTTGCATTTCTTCAAAATTTCCAATCTTTGATCTACTTTTAATGGTCGGGCTTCTTGCGGTTTTACAAATTCAGTAACACTTACAATATTATGAAGATCTGACGATATTTTTTCTTTAACAGATTTCTTTTGAGCCTTTCTTGAGTTAATAAAATTGTCCAGAATATTTTGAGACAGTTTTTGCTTTTTCTGTTGAGCAGCACATATAGTTCGATCATCCCTCTTCCTCTTCATATTATTTTCTGAATTTGACGATTTTTTCTCTCTTGCGTTCACTAAAGCATTTTGTACTGTTTGAGATGTCACTTTAAGTTTATTTTTCTTCTTCAAATCAATAGGTTTTATGGTTCCATGTTGTTCCGTGATTTTTCTAGATGTATCTTTTTGATTATAATCGATTGCAATTACATCCACATCATTCATATATTTCGGTATGTGTGCTATCCTTCTTCTTGCAGATTTTACTGGTCTGTAGGTTAGTGGTTCGTCATGCTTGATTTCACTTTGTGATGTTAATTCCACGATGTGTCTTACCACCAGCTACTTCAAATAACAAATCGAATTCTTGATCGAAATGATGATTACTGTCGTATTCCATTGCGAAAATTGTTATAAGTTCTATTACTCTTAGTCTACAATATATGTGCACTTGACGAAAACCAGATAACGAATGCTGTGAGCAATTTCACTTTTCTACTTTTATACATAATTTAGGGATAACTTGCGATCAAGTGACTTTATTTTTTATTATTTGTTATTTATTTGTTTTGTTTAAAATTATAAAATAAACTACCTATTCACAGGTATTTATAGTTGAAGAGATATACATAACATCTAAAATTATAAGAAACCCATATGACTTGTTTCAGAACCCTTGCTTCTTCAATGTGCACTATTAAATGCTCAACAAAATTTCTACCTGGTTTGTTTCTAAACTTCTGTTGCGTATAATATTACGTATATGAAATACATTCTAAATTATTTTTATTGCTTTACAGTATTGTTTTTTCATATCTAGAGTATTTTTATGTTTGGTTTGAATAAATTTTTACCATTGGATCTACCAGAAGTAATCCAATAACACTACAATAATAATTGTGCATTTCAATAAAATTTTAAGATCCATACAGATATAACTATATTTCGTGTCAAGTCTTACAGCCATGTTCTAGGTAAATAATTGTACCCATTTCACGGTGTTATCAGTCTGAGTTCGCAATGAGGATATATAATTCATAGGACCCATAAATTTTGTTACACATTTCAAAAACAAATAAAAGCAATTAATTAAGAATTAAATAATATATTTTATTTAATTATTATTTATCATCACATTAATTATATTTTAAATAAATTTATATATATATATGTATTTACAAGATATGTATGTCTATTTACAAGAGTATGTATGTAGTATTAAGAGTGTCAGTAAGAAATACTTTGTCATTTCACATTTCATATTTCATATTAAATATTATTAACAAAAATATCCGTCTTTATACTCGTATAAAATTTTATATTTTGCCTAACAGTATTTTGTGTACAAATACGGACGTATTTTCACTTTTGATTGAGTTTTTAGCTGCTTGCATTTCTTCAAAATTTCCAATCTTTGATCTACTTTTAATGGTCGGGCTTCTTGCGGTTTTACAAATTCAGTAACACTTACAATATTATGAAGATCTGACGATATTTTTTCTTTAACAGATTTCTTTTGAGCCTTTCTTGAGTTAATAAAATTGTCTAGAATATTTTGAGACAGTTTTTGCTTTTTCTGTTGAGCAGCACATATAGTTCGATCATCCCTCTTCCTCTTCATATTATTTTCTGAATTTGACGCTTTTTTCTCTCTTGCGTTCACTAAAGCATTTTGTACTGTTTCAGATGTCACTTTAAGTTTATTTTTCTTCTTCAAATCAATAGGTTTTATGGTTCCATGTTGTTCCGTGATTTTTCTAGATGTATCTTTTTGATTATAATCGATTGCAATAACATCCACATCATTCATATATTTCGGTACGTGTGCTATTCTTCTTCTTGCAGATTTTACTGGTCTGTAGGTTAGTGGTTCGTCATGCTTGATTTCACTTTGTGATGTTAATTCCACGATGTGTCTTTTACCACCAGCTACTTCAAATAACAAATCGAATTCTTGATCGAAATGATGATTACTGTCGTATTCCATTGCGAAAATTGTTATAAGTTCTATTACTCTTAGTCTACAATATATGTGCACTTAACGAAAACCAGATAACGAATGCTGTGAGCAATTTCACTTTTCTACTTTTATACATAATTTAGGGATAACTTGCGATCAAGTGACTTTATTTTTTATTATTTGTTATTTATTTGTTTTGTTTAAAATTATAAAATAAATTACTTATTCACAGGTATTTATAGTTGAAGAGATATTCATAACATCTAAAATTATAAGAAACCCATATGACTTGTTTCAGAACCCTTGCTTCTTCAATGTGCACTATTAAATGCTCAACAAAATTTCTACCTGGTTTGTTTCTAAACTTCTGTTGCGTATAATATTACGTATATGAAATACATTCTAAATTATTTTTATTGCTTTACAGTATTGTTTTTTCATATCTAGAGTATTTTCATGTTTGGTTTGAATAAATTTTTACCATTGGATCTACCAGAAGTAATCCAATAACACTACAATAATAATTGTGCATTTCAATAAAATTTTAAGATCCATACAGATATAACTATATTTCGTGTCAAGTCTTACAGCCATGTTCTAGGTAAATAATTGTACCCATTTCACGGTGTTATCAGTCTGATTTCGCAATGAGGATATATAATTCATAGGACCCATAAATTTTGTTACACATTTCAAAAACAAATAAAAGCAATTAATTAAGAATTAAATAATATATTTTATTTAATTATTATTTATCATCACATTAATTATATTTTAAATAAATTTATATATATATATGTATTTACAAGATATGTATGTCTATTTACAAGAGTATGTATGTAGTATTAAGAGTATCAGTAAGAAATACTTTGTCATTTCACATTTCATATTTCATATTAAATATTATTAACAAAAATATCCGTCTTTATACTCGTATAAAATTTTATATTTTGCCTAACAGTATTTTGTGTACAAATACGGACGTATTTTCACTTTTGATTGAGTTTTTAGCTGCTTGCATTTCTTCAAAGTTTCCAATCTTTGATCTACTTTTAATGGTCGGGCTTCTTGCGGTTTTACAAATTCAGTAACACTTACAATATTATGAAGATCTGACGATATTTTTTCTTTAACGGATTTCTTTTGAGACTTTCTTGAGTTAATAAAATTGTCTAGAATATTTTGAGACATTTTATGCTTTTTCTGTTGAGCAGCACATATAGTTCGATCATCCCTCTTCCTCTTCATACTATTTTCTGAATTTGACGCTTTTTTCTCTCTTGCGTTCACTAAAGCATTTTGTACTGTTTGAGATGTCACTTTAAGTTTATTTTTCTTCTTCAAATCAATAGGTTGTATGGTTCCATGTTGTTCTGTGATTTTTCTAGATGTATCTTTCTGATTATAATCGATTGCAATAACTTCCACATCATTCATATATTTCGGTACGTGTGCTATTCTTCTTCTTGCAGATTTTACTGGTCTGTAGGTTAGTGGTTCATCATGCTTGATTTCACTTTGTGATGTTAATTCCACGATGTGTCTTTTACCACCAGCTACTTCAAATAACAAATCGAATTCTTGATCGAAATGATGATTACTGTCGTATTCCATTGCGAAAATTGTTATAAGTTCTATTACTCTTAGTCTACAATATATGTGCACTTAACGAAAGCCAGATAACGAATGCTGTGAGCAATTCACTTTTCTACTTTTATACATAATTTAGGTATAACTTCATCAGTGACTTTATCTTTTTCAATTATTTGTTATTTACTCTTGTTTTGGTTCTACCACATTTATAGCAAATCACCCATTACTTATTCACAGGTATTTATAGTTGAAGAGATATTCATAACAGCTATAATTATAAGAAACCCATATGACTTGTTTCAGAACCCTTGCTTCTTCAATGTGCACTATTAAATGCTCAACAAAATTTCTACCTGGTTTGTTTCTAAACTTCTGTTGCGTATAATATTACGTATATGAAATACATTCTAAATTATTTTTATTGCTTTACAGTATTGTTTTTCATATCTGGAGTATTTTTATGTTTGGTTTGAATAAATTTTTACCATTGGATCTACCAGAAGTAATCCAATAACACTACAATAATAATTGTGCATTTCAATAAAATTTTAAGATCCATACAGATATAACTATATTTCGTGTCAAGTCTTACAGCCATGTTCTAGGTAAATAATTGTACCCATTTCACGGTGTTATCAGTCTGAGTTCGCAATGAGGATATATAATTCATAGGACCCATAAATTTTGTTACACATTTCAAAAACAAATAAAAGCAATTAATTAAGAATTAAATAATATATTTTATTTAATTATTATTTATCATCACATTAATTATATTTTAAATAAATTTATATATATATATGTATTTACAAGATATGTATGTCTATTTACAAGAGTATGTAGTATTAAGAGTATCAGTAAGAAATACTTTGTCATTTCACATTTCATATTTCACATTAAATATTATTAACAAAAATATCCGTCTTTATACTCGTATAAAATTTTATATTTTGCCTAACAGTATTTTGTGTACAAATACGGACGTATTTTCACTTTTGATTGAGTTTTTAGCTGCTTGCATTTCTTCAAAGTTTCCAATCTTTGATCTACTTTTAATGGTCGGGCTTCTTGCGGTTTTACAAATTCAGTAACACTTACAATATTATGAAGATCTGACGATATTTTTTCTTTAACGGATTTCTTTTGAGACTTTCTTGAGTTAATAAAATTGTCTAGAATATTTTGAGACATTTTATGCTTTTTCTGTTGAGCAGCACATATAGTTCGATCATCCCTCTTCCTCTTCATACTATTTTCTGAATTTGACGCTTTTTTCTCTCTTGCGTTCACTAAAGCATTTTGTACTGTTTGAGATGTCACTTTAAGTTTATTTTTCTTCTTCAAATCAATAGGTTGTATGGTTCCATGTTGTTCTGTGATTTTTCTAGATGTATCTTTCTGATTATAATCGATTGCAATAACTTCCACATCATTCATATATTTCGGTACGTGTGCTATTCTTCTTCTTGCAGATTTTACTGGTCTGTAGGTTAGTGGTTCGTCATGCTTGATTTCACTTTGTGATGTTAATTCCACGATGTGTCTTTTACCACCAGCTACTTCAAATAACAAATCGAATTCTTGATCGAAATGATGATTACTGTCGTATTCCATTGCGAAAATTGTTATAAGTTCTATTACTCTTAGTCTACAATATATGTGCACTTAACGAAAACCAGATAACGAATGCTGTGAGCAATTTCACTTTTCTACTTTTATACATAATTTAGGGATAACTTGCGATCAAGTGACTTTATTTTTTATTATTTGTTATTTATTTGTTTTGTTTAAAATTATAAAATAAATTACTTATTCACAGGTATTTATAGTTGAAGAGATATTCATAACATCTATAATTATAAGAAACCCATATGACTTGTTTCAGAACCCTTGCTTCTTCAATGTGCACTATTAAATGCTCAACAAAATTTCTACCTGGTTTGTTTCTAAACTTCTGTTGCGTATAATATTACGTATATGAAATACATTCTAAATTATTTTTATTGCTTTACAGTATTGTTTTTCATATCTGGAGTATTTTTATGTTTGGTTTGAATAAATTTTTACCATTGGATCTACCAGAAGTAATCCAATAACACTACAATAATAATTGTGCATTTCAATAAAATTTTAAGATCCATACAGATATAACTATATTTCGTGTCAAGTCTTACAGCCATGTTCTAGGTAAATAATTGTACCCATTTCACGGTGTTATCAGTCTGAGTTCGCAATGAGGATATACAATTCATAGGACCCATAAATTTTGTTACACATTTCAAAAACAAATAAAAGCAATTAATTAAGAATTAAATAATATATTTTATTTAATTATTATTTATCATCACATTAATTATATTTTAAATAAATTTATATATATATATGTATTTACAAGATATGTATGTCTATTTACAAGAGTATGTATGTAGTATTAAGATATCAGTAAGAAATACTTTGTCATTTCACATTTCATATTTCATATTAAATATTATTAACAAAAATATCCGTCTTTATACTCGTATAAAATTTTATATTTTGCCCAACAGTATTTTGTGTACAAATACGGACGTATTTTCACTTTTGATTGAGTTTTTAGCTGCTTGCATTTCTTCAAAA
>NC_051846.1:231998908-232005555 GCF_002237135.1 Teleopsis dalmanni | reverse complement strand
ACTGATATTCTCCGCCGAGAACGGGCAATTTACTGATAATGTAGTATAGAAATATATACTATTAATTCTTGTATTAATGTTGCTAACCGGAATGAGTCGTTAAATATAGTTTATCTATAGTACTTACCACACAAGGATGTTTTCCAAATATAAACAATGATAATAAAGTGCAAAACATGTATCTATAATTTAATGCAAGTAATTAATTACAGTTCACAGATTCATATTCAAAAGTAATTTTGGAGAACTATAAACTCTTTTAAAATTACAAGTATTCCTTACAATATCGAAGACGAATATACAAATAGGTTTATGAAAATTTTTCTATAAAATGTTAATATCAAATTTCTAAATGAAATTGACATTTAAATCAATGTAAAACGTTTAAAAAATGATGTTTTATACTATGAGATATGGTATACATTGCTTGGACCATATTACTTAGATCTTAAGACTACAAATTTTCAATATAAACATAGATTTTTGAAAGCATTCTTTATACTTCTTTAGACTTCTTTCATGGTTAAAGAACAATTCTCATTTTGATCAAGATGACTATATTACTATATAATTACTAACAATATTGTTAACAGTACTAGAATCTAAAAAATAACTCACCAAATAAGGATATGGTCCAAATATTAGAACTGAAAACAAATTACACCGAATATATCTTTTATTTAAAGTATATTACTATTTACAGTTCACCGCTTCACATTCAAACAAATTCTGTAAAAATTGGTAATTGCTAATTAACGTATAACAGAGTATATGAGAAATATTTTTAAATATTAATGACATATTAAAAAAAAAACATTGACATTTAAAACAATTTAATGCGATCAATTTAAAATAAGATATTGAAACGTCTTATTACCAGAGAAGGCAAATAAAGAAATCCAGTCTAACCTGAAGGCTACACTGCAATGCTTTTGACTACCTAATACTGTTTTGCTGTTTCTTATTTAGGAAGCAAAATAAATTATAGATACAGATATAGATACAGATATAGTTCTATATTTTTCAGAGAACTATATCTGTATCTGGACTCTCAGGAAGATATGCTGATTTAAGGTCCGTCATCAACTAAAAGACAAATAAATGATATGTTTTTTTTTAGCCTAGTTAAAGCCTAGTGTGGGGTAGAGATAAGCCCCCCAGCCATTATAGAGTAAAAGTGCGTAATAGCACTAACTCAAGAAGAAGAAGAAGAAGAATATTATTCAAAGACTGATGAAAATTGCTAAACATTACCAAACATTACTTAAATATATATATTTTACTATCTTGTACATGTGATAATAAAAGTTGTATATTACAAATCCTTACAAAAAGATAGATAAAATAATAAAGTAGCTTTATTGTTATTTAAAATATTTTCCCTTAAAGTCTATACATTTTAGCATGCTTTTGATTCATTGGTCATAGATTTTCTTCCATTCTGCTTTAGACACCTTAAGAACATGGTTTTTGAGCACACCAACCGCTTCTTTTACTGACGAAGATCGTTATATGTAGATGTGAAGCAAAAATATGCTTTTTGTTTTAATGCTGGTAATCACCGCTGATATTGAAAAATACTGTGATGGTTAAACAACTTGATTAGCTTTCTGAAACCTGAGTAATTATAATAAGTCCCATGGTCTATAATTTATGTGCAAAATCTTCTCTTCCACTTTAATTGCAAAGGCATCTAATCTGCATTAGCTACAGACCTACCATTTAAGCCACGTCCACGGACTCTAAGAACAAGCAATGTTCCCGGAGATTTCATTACAAGTGTGGTCCGATCATACTAAGCATGTTAAGTATCATTTCAAGAGAAGTTTTTAGAATAGTTTTAAGCGAATATGCTGTATCTTTTCCATTGACCTAAATATGTCGATTCCCTGGTCTAAGGATGGCTATGGATGGCATTAATGTTAAAGATAATCGCTGAATAACACTTTTAAGCTTTTAACTGAAGTAGGTATACTTCTTTAATAGCATTTTGCGTTCTTTCTTCAATATAGCGATTCCCTACTAGTTTATTGTTCAGAAACACATAAAGGTATTCTATGTGATATTAAACTCCATATAGAAAATATTTGTATGATATTGTAAAATTTTTCTATACGGAATCCATTTTTCATGCGAAATGGATGTTAGTACTAAGATTTAAATAGAAAAATAAATAAAACTCGTCTTCGTAGAATACCTATATAAACATAATTTCTTATGGCAAAATTGATACTAACGGACCTGCTATGAGTCGATAAAATAATTGAAATGTAGCAGTTTTTTTTTTGATGCTTGACTCTAAATCCGTTAAAGTTATTCTAATTAAATTTTTATTAAAGCATCGTGAAGCTATTGTATTTTTTACTTAAAAAAAATTTTATGCTTCAATAAAAGTTAATTATGAATTTCTGATCGTGAATATTACCTAGTTTTTGTACTTCATTTTTGCATGAATAAAATTGTCTATAAAAAAATAATAAATTTTTTAACACACCTTTTGAAAGTTCAATTTCCGATAAGCAAGGTTATAGCACAATAAAACTTCATCTGATACACATACTCACACTTAAAGGCGGAAAGAAACTGAACCGCTTAGGCTTACCTTAAGAAACATTGAAGTATTTGTTTCTATGCCAGAAATTTAGGGTAACTGTCTTGAGATCACCTATCATTGAAAGAGAAGTGAAAATGAACAAATGTAAATATATTCGTACAGGTGTATAAATAATTTTAGTGAATAAATAACTTACATTTTGTTTAAAAATAAATCAAGTAATTTACGAATAATATTAATTTTAATTAATTATATCATTCTCTCCAATTACCACTGTGGTTAGGCCTAATCAAATAATATACTTAGTATTATGAACTTATAACAATGCAATAATATGTTGTATATTACGGATGATTACTTTTCTGAGCTTTGAGATTATTTAACCGGTTTGAATTATTATTACTTTTTTAATTAAAACAGACATAGAAGTAATTGCTAATTATAGATATACTTTATATTAAGTCTTTATATATATACCTACTATGTAAAGAATTTTATTCGAATATTTTTAAGTTTATCTCCTTAAATATTGTTTTAAACTTACTTTGTAGAATTATTATAAATCATATTATTATTTATAAAATGGGCCCCAAAACATCAAAATTTTATCTTATATTAAATAAATACATAAATAACATCACGAAACATACTTTAGCTTCAAATGTTTCCTACCTATCTCATAATCATCTGCCCTCATAACAATTCAAGTTTTTCAAGTGTCCAATATCGTTATTCCATATCTTCACCTATGCTGTTAGGTTAGTATGACAAGTCTGCTCATACTCCTATAGTTTGTCGTAGTAGTATTAAAGCAAATACGTTTTCGTCTGTTGCCTGTGTACAACCCATTGATGTCTATGAACTATATGGAATTTATAAAATTTTTTTAATCATATATGTCAAGTTCTGAATGGCTAAATAAAAACTACTTAATAAATTATGAATGAACTATTAGAGTTGATGTCAAATGGCACCTCTACTTTATTTTATTGATGGATCTAATAGTGTCTCACTGGATATATGAGATGATTTTGTTGTTCCATTCAGTTAAAAATTTAATTGATTTATAATAAGTCTGCGTAGTGCTATGTTATATATCTTTTTAATGTCGTTGGATTTTAACATATCTCGATCTAGTTTGGTGTTAAATTCAGCCAGTTAACTGTTGCAACCCTTTTCTCAGTGAAGCGTCGCATATCTTATATACCAAGTAGGGTTTATTATTTTTATTTGTATGATATAAATAATATATTAGGTTTGGCCTAATGATTCTTTTGTACAGTAGAATTCGAATTTTTAATACAAACTTGTATAGATTATATTAGTGAATGCAGCGTACATAGTATATTAGTGCATTTAGCATTTTACTCTTAGATGTGTGCCTTCCACGCAAAGCAGTTCTTCAGTTTTGAATCAAAACATTGAACAGTAATGTTCCATTCAGTTTTGAGTTTTCTTGATATTTATAGACTTTAATGTGCATTGAAGATTGTTTCTATTTTCTCTATATATTTTCCAAATTTTCCAATTGACTTATTGGTCTATATGACTCCATAATTTGTCTGTAATTCAATATGCTTTTATTTCTGAGAAGAATATATAAATATCGTCTGTGAATAGAATTGGTCTTGTCGACATCATATTTGGTACATCAGAAGTGTTAATATCAAACAGTGATGATAAATGAAGGTAGCATTATGACAGAATTTTCTTTGTTTCAGGAAGTTGCTCCATATGCAAAGTAGTGTCAAATGCCTTAGTTATGTCAAACACATGCTTTTATTTTGCGGTTAGTTAATACGGATTGGATTGTTTCGACTACGCATCTGTATTGAATATTGTCTATACTTTAAATCATGAATAGATCAACTTCCAACGATTTTTGCTGCGATTAGTTAGCCCCCAATTTTAGTAGAAGATTTTTTTCCAGTTATGGGATTATGACGATGGTTGCTGTTTTTCAAGTATTAACATGTCTTAAATGGATAAAAACATGTCTTAAATGAATAATTATTTGTACTAAGAAAGGAAGTACTATAACCAATACTTCGAATCAGATATTTATTCGGTCCGATTTTCGTTATTTAGTGTTTCAAGTGTTTTAAAATTTAACTTTTAAGAAAATAATATAAAAATTTAAGAAAATGTTCTTATTAAATTTTAATGTGTATTTCCTTAATCTTTCTTTAATACTCTTGAGTGTGAATATCAATCCCCGAAAGTATTAATTGTATTAGTTGTGTTGCTTGTGCACCTAAGGGTACAATTGCAAGTTTAAATCAATGATGATATGTGTATTAATGCTCCACCTTAGATTATAAAAGACAGTTATCTTTGTGCAATCTCGGTACATAGTCAATATTATTCAATTAACCATATATTAGGTATACACTTCTGTAGAAACGGATTACTCAATTTTTGTTGTTTTGGATCTGTACTTTTGAAAAACTTTTCTAAACATATGTATATCAAACTTTGCAATACTGAAGTGAAATAAATTATGTATTTTTTTCAGTTTCATTATTCTATTATTATTATTATATATTCTATTATTCTTTATATTCTAACTAAATGGGTAGTCTTCTTCCACCCCATAATACGTGGGGTATTTTGAAAAATCGACAATTTAGTTTGAATTCTGGTATAAATTTAAATTTCTTCTTATAGCATCATATTTTTTTGATATGAGCAGTGTTAACTTTTCAGACCCCAACTATCTATAATTCACTAACAGTAGAAAACCGGTGTAATATTAAATCAATTGGTAATATAGTTCAATTACTTCGTAAGAAATCATAAAGTCTACAGAAAAAATAGTCTTATCTGTTAAGTGACCTCCATAATTAGGCCTTTTCTTAGGCCTATGACTAGATTTAAACCATTCCTTTTATCTTAATATATTACTAAATAAATGGTTACTCAAAACAAGAATACAATGAGTAAATTTGGTGGCAAAATCGTTTGAAAATTACATCAAAATATTTATGATTTCTGTCAAAAAATTGTTGCCGTTCCCTATTTATTAATTTCTGGGTGTGATCATAAATCTGATCGAGTTACATTTAATGTGATTTATGGTAGCGTGCGTAGATGAACTGTATTTTTTGAATAAAAAAAATGACATTACATTTACCGTCAATGGAAACATATACAAAAAGAAGGATGAGATAATTTCGACTGTTATGATGTACCAAATCAAATATACTTCACATCAAATGGCCAGAATATAAAATTGACTTAATAAAATTTTGTTTCTTTGAGGGGATTAAGTAGTCAGAGTAAGAGATACCATTTGATTCACACAATTGACATAAATGAGAAGTTTTTAATTGACTCAATTGATATAAAGGTTATCTTTCATCCACTCAGTCCTTAGTATTATATTTAAGTCGTATCTTATAATTTTTTAATAGTTCATTACTTTTCGTCTGTGTATGCAACTAAACTTTTATTGACTTTTATCATCTATAATATAAAAATTTTTAATGAACCACATTAACACTTTAATAATTGATTACCCAGTTCATAATTGCAGAGTTGAAGTTTACATATTTAACTCAGTCCATCCCATTTTCATTTTGGAATAAGTCAACATGCTCTTTAAATATACCACCGAACCATTCGATTCTGTTAAAAAATAAATTGAAATTTCGCGTTTCCAATATTTATAAAAAGTATTTTAAAACAACACTAAATCACTTAAGACAATATATATCTATAAACTATAATTTCGACATATTTACCAAGACAAAATCTTCTTATCTCAAATGATTTTCAATAAATTAAAGATCATCAAATTTTAATGATCTAATTAACTTAAAAATTGAGAATTATGGAACATTTTACTTTGTCCTCTTCTCATTCCTAACTTTAACCTATTTCTAGTCCCCGCATTTAGTATTTTGGCTCATGGGTTCAGAAATGAATTATAAAAGTTACAATTTAACATCAGTTATGACGGATGTGATTATTATATTTAATAGGAATTCTCTCTACCAAAAATGAATTATAGAAAATGAATTTTAAGAACTAAAACATTTATTTAGCAATACTATTTCTGCATTTATTTGGAAAATATTGCTTTAGAAAGAGT
>NC_051846.1:231991684-231998808 GCF_002237135.1 Teleopsis dalmanni | reverse complement strand
ATAGGCAATGAAATTTTTAAGCCTATTATTTTTAGTGGTTGGTTTCATATATTTATTTACAATTTATTCGAACAATAATTAGAAATTATAAATCAGTGCATCATGAGCAATACTTATCATAATATGTTATAGGTACATTAGTTAATAAAATATTCGAATATCTGAAGTTAAAGAACTTTCAACATTTTATATATACATACATATAGTGACCCTCAATCAATGATGAACATATTTAAATTGAAGATATTTACTATAAGTTTCAGTACATAACAAACTTCCAGCGATGTAATTTTTATGCGTACTACTTTTAGCACTTTATGTGGCCTCTCAAAGAATATGGTCAAATAGTATAATATTATATTATTAGGTGTACTGGTATGAAATGAGCGTTTTTTGGTTAAAATAAAACACTAATTATTAAAAGGAAAGTAAAAAACATTTTATTCAAAGTGTTGGCCATTGCTTTCTACACATTTTGACCATCTTTCTGGCAATTTGTGGATACCACGCCAAAAAAATTGTTCGTCTTTTAAAGCAAACCAACCAGACACCCAATTTTCGACTTCCTCGTAGGAATCAAAGTGCTGCTCAGCCAATGCGTGTCCCATCGATGAAAACAAATGGTAGTCGGAAGGAGCCAAGTCTGGTGAATACGGCGGGTGGGGTAGCAGCTCCCAGCCAAGTGTTTTGATTGCATCCTGAACCCGTTTTGCTTTGTGTGCAGGTGCATTGTCATGGAGCAGAATTACCTTGCCGTGTCTTCTGGCCCATTCTGGTCGTTTCTCGATCAATGCATGGTTCAAATTTATCATTTGTTGTTCATAGCGACCAGCATTGACGGTTTCACCAGGTTTTAGGAGCTCGTGGTACACCACACCTTTCTGGTCCCACCAAACACACAGCATTGTCTTCTTGCCGAATCGATCTGGTTTTGCAGTCGATGTTGATGGTTGTCCCGGATTAACCCATTGTTTTTTCCGTTTAGGATTCTTAAAATAAATCCATTTTTCATCGCCAGTAACAATCCGATGCAAAACCGATTTTCTTTCGTGTCTTTGAAGCAAAATTTCACAAGTGTTTTTTCGGTTTTCCATCTGTCTTTCATTCAATTCATGTGGCACCCATTTTCCACACTTTTGGATCTTTTCCATAGCTTTTAAACGGTCAGAAATTGTTTGTTGTGCAACATTTAACATTTCTGCCATTTGCTTTTGACCCAAAGTGTCATCTCCATCCAACATCGTTTGCAATTCGGCGTCTTCAAACTTTTTTGGCGGTCTTCCACGTTCTTCATTTCTCACATCAAAATCATTATTTCTGAACCGTTGAAACCATCTTTTGCATGTTGCTTCTGATAGAGCATGATCACCATATGCCTCGACAAGTATTCGATGCGACTCTGCACCACTTTTCTTCAAATGAAAACAAAAATTAATGCTTACCGCAAATCATCACTTTCTGGTACAAAATTCGACATTTTTAACACGATGAAAAAATATGATGTTGTCTGTTCAATGACTTGATGTATACTAAATATATTTCACACATGTCATATCAAACAAACAAAAAAAAATGGCTCATTCACAACAAATGTTCCCTGTCGGAACATTTGTATCTTTACGCTCACTTCATACCGGTACACCTGGTATAATAATAAATATAACAAATAAATAATATACAATATGTATATATATATAACTTAATTTGTTGCACATTTTAATAAAGACTCTTATCTAAATATCTTTTATTATTACCTAATTAATTTTATGACATTTGTATTTTAATTGAAACATTAGATATTATTTAAATATTTAGCAGATATTTCCTTAAACCGAAATCACCACATAACAATAAAAACGTCAACACTTTCCACACAATAATGTAATAAATAAAATTTATTTACTAAATTACAACAACTACAGCATCAAAATTATATAAACTCATGTATCTCAAAGTGACTTGAAAGCATTTATATTGATTTGTGTGTGGCCATTCAGTGGACAACAAAACGACATTGAACACAAATCACTTCTGGTCAGCAAATTCCATTAGGATCAAATATAGAGCAGTGTGGTAGGCGAGAATTCATATAATGAACACTTCACTTTTTAAGACATTTAAGCCCGTCCGATGACCCAAAAGTCAGGACAATTCGAATGGTTTTCACTTTTTTTTGATTGTGTGTTATGACTGTCAACGACGGTTATGTCCGGTTTGTCCTTCGATATTTCAATGAGTTGCTAACGATTTATGAGTTACCACTTGGGTTTGGCATATGAGGAAACATATCAGGTTAGACACATCACACCGAGTGTGACTGTCGGCATATAATTTATTTTCAAATTTTCAATAAGACGATAAAAGTGCTCTATTGCTCAATTTTGATAAGCACTAAGTTAATTTAAAATAATACTATATGAGTACAAGGAAAAGCTCTTATAACAAAATTTAAAACTGTCTTAAATTTCACTAAGAAACTTCACATTTTGGCTTTACAGAAATCATTAAAATCTACGCTTAAATAGAATTCTGTATCAATTCTATGATATACGAACTAAAAAATTGTACAGTAAAGTCTCAAATAGTCAAATGCTATTCCTATGTTATTTACTTTATAATAATAATGAGGTAGCATTAAATTTTTTTTATTATTTAAAATATTATTATTAATAAAATATTATTATTTTTTGTATTTCTGCAGATAATGTACATTAAATGCAGTAAACAGGTCCTTAGAGAGGAAGCAACCAATATCTTGATTGAAATAATTCTTTGTGTCTCTAGAGTATTGATACGTGTAAAGTATTTTTTAATAATAGTACATGAAATTTTAATAAGAAATATAGATTAAATTTTTAAAATTATTTTATCTGTCGAGTGTAAAATATAGTCAATAATTAAAACATATTCTTGTACCTTTTAACTAATATTTGTGCTTATAACTTTCTGATAAAAAAAAGTTTGCTTCTATAAAATCGATAAAATATTATATTGAACCTTTAAATTACAGTTAAAAATTGCTTCAATCGTAACGAGATATATAACAAATCAAATTGTAATCATAATATAACTTTTATTATATATATAAGAAATAATCATAACTTATTTTTAAAATCCAATAGTTGTAGTTTCGAATAATAAGTCAACTGAACTTTAGAGTCGTTCTAAAAACCAACCTTCAAGTCCTTTAGACCACACTATAGATCGAAAATTACTTAAAAGCGACCCATATGGTATCCCGAAAACATTCTCCAAGAGAAGACACTTAGCAAGAAATAAGAACAAATAGAACAAAGATGAAAGAAATTAAATGTCTAACGCAATAAAGTCAAATCAGGACGTGGTATTGGAGTTATGACACCATTCTATTGAAAGTTGAAGAAACATATCTTTCACACCTATAACTTCAATATCAAAATCAAGGATTTATAACACATCTTCGACATTTTTAAAATACTACAAAATGTATAAACCCATATTATGTCAACTCAAACAAATAAGTTGTTCAATGTTAATTCTTTATTTTTGCGAATCTGATGCGTCTTATGATAAAAGGATACTTGAAGGGTTCTAGCAGTAATGAAGAAGCAACAACAAAACTTTAATAATTTATTGAAATTTGGCTGACGCTGTTTCGAGTATTGTGAAGTACTCATCATCTGTGCACTTAGGAAATAATCCATTTTTTTATTTAATTAGTTTATAACCCGTATAAACTCTATATAACATATGTTAATATATATATAATTTAAGTTCTTATAGATAAGTGGTTATTTATAAATTATTTTATAATCATTATTATAATCGCTTATTACATTTATAGGTAATATTTTTGTAATATTAAATTCTCTAATTCTTATTCTCTGATTCAAAAATGTAATTCGATATTAAACTAACTCGAGCTGCTGCTACCAATCAAGGACTTCATTTTGTTGATCAAGATTTCTTTATAAATATAAAGTACATTTAAAGTCAAGTAAATAATAAATACTGAAAATTCACATTAAAGAAATATAAAAAAAATTATTTGATATATTTTATTGATTGCAAAATTCTATATATATTTAATGCATTTTTTTTATCAGCTTTCAATAAGTTATGAACTCACTTTTAATATTGAAACTTTTTGCGAAATGCATAAATCATTGAAATTACTTACTTTAGATACTTTGTAGTATAAATTTTGCTTTTTAAATGATTTATGTATAATATTGCAACTTAAAGGGAATAAACATTTTTCATAAATTAGGCAATAATTTATATATTAGGATTTGACTGCATTTAACAGAAAAAGGATATGCTGACTTTTAAATGGTCAAAAGGACATTTTAAGTGATAAATTTTGATTTTTTCGCATATGCAAAAATTTGAAAAATTTACCATATAAATGATTTATGATTCGAAAAATTATACTTTTGTATACAAAATAGATAATAAATATGTAACAAATTTTTCATTTATTTGAAAATGGAATAAATTTATTTTTAACGACAAAGTGTTCAGAAATCAAATGTTAAAATTAATTTTAAATATTAAATAGCAAAGAACTAATTATTAATAAATAATAAAAAAAATTATTTTAAAACTATATTGAAAACACTATTATTATGTTAAATCTTATTCATTAATAATATATAATATATTGTATTATACGGTTGCAGGGCTTAAAAAATAAAGTTACTTTATGAAATCGTTTTCTGAAAAATAGTTCATCACATTTTTGTATTTAAAATGAAAATTTGAAAGAAGGTACTTTCAAAGTATTTATTTTGAAAGGAAATAAAAAGTAATTTATGTTATATTTACAAAGCAGAAAAATGAATAATTATATTATTTTTTATGCGATTATCAAAATATAAAACAGTAAATCGCAAATCCGATAGGATTTATTCATAAAAAATCCTTAATCATCTATAAATTATTGATAGTAGATGAGTAATATACACTGTTTATTACATACGGATAATTAAACCAATAGATATTTCCAAAGACCAATAACGATGGGTACCTGGCATTATCCGAAACAGCTGCATGATCCGATCATAAATTCACATTATCAAGAAATTAGTCCATTTCATTTAGAAGTATAACACTAATTTATATGTTATTTAATGCTATGTTTAGACGACCGTACTTAACTCTATACATCTGCAGCAATATATGACATTTTTTATACAAAATCCATATAAAAGTTGTGCTAAATAGTCTAAGTGTAAACATAATATAAAGCTGTTGTTTATTCTCTTTTGCGTGCATTTATTCCGCATAACTTTGAACTTTGTACTACTAGTTTATATTCAAAATAATTACCTTTTAAATAATTGAGATTTTATTAGGACCCAAAGCAGGTCAATTTTATTTAAGCCAAAAAAAGTTATATAAACTGCAGATGTAGAAAAAAAATATTAAGAATAATATTAAGAAATCAAAGGTCAATAACATTTGTAGCTTTTGATCCAGACATTACTCTCAACTCCAGCTATCATGTCCGCATTAGTGATGATAATAGTTATGACTTTATATTAAATTTTTTAAATAAAGTAATATTAAATTGGTTTTTAAGTATATAAATATATATCATATATCAAGTAAATTATCTTGTACTTTAAACTGCACATGTCATTTGTTAACCAATATATTGGTTAGATGGCTCCGTGTTTTGCTTGAAAGTCAAATTGATGTCGTTGTGAATAAACAGAAAATTCAGACTACAAATTTGATCTGGATGCAAATCGAAATATATATTTTAATCGTTTTTAAAAACTAGTTCCGATCGCGTACCATGTGAGAAACTACATATCTTGCTTGATTAGGTTCTGATTAGCAAACTATAGATGCTTTTGATCAAGATCTTAATAGTAGGAAGTCATAATATTTACTTTATGGTTAAATTAAAGGCACATCTGTACTTTCAATACGGATTTTCATATTAATCCGATACAGAATTTCAATTTCGATAAAGGATTCCATTGAGTACTGAAAAGACTACCATATATACACTATATTATAGCTTTCTTAAACAAAACTTCCAGTTGGATAATATGCTTAGCAAAATCCTTGTTAATTTTTGAATTTTTAAGTCTTTTTACATGTTCACGTTCGAATTGAGTCTTTTTCGAGTTGGTGCATCTGAGCACTTTTACTCTTTGATATCTATGGATTTCTGACAAGTCCCACCCTTCTCACAGACTTATTTATGTATTCCTCAAAAGCTTCGTTATTATTCCATGACTGATCTAAGATCTGCTTACCACCTCATGCGGCTAGAGATTATTCTGAGATTAGACAGTGTTAAGTAGGGCAGCCTGTCGGTTTTCGCGAATAACTTCAGGGCTTTGTCCCTTATGTATTTTTTGACTAGGTCTATTCTAAGGTCTCTTAGCATGTCATTTGTGCGGATGTACCAAGGCACTTTGAAGAATTTTCGGAGAGCCTGACTTTGAGCAACTTGCATCTTCTTGTGACACCTCTCAATTGGAAAAAACTTATTCATAATATAGCATCGAGAGTATATTATATTACAGTTATAGAGTCTATTTTAATGACATGCTAAATTTTCTTGGCTTTAAATTTATTAAGCTTGTGTTCTGTAGTTTACTTTTTAGTTTTAGCTTTCAATCATATAATTTTTTTTGCCTTATTACTACACTATTTTCCGATAAATAATCCAAAACAAAATGCTTGTAATAATTTTTGTATTAGTTTTTCTAATATTAGTTTTAATTTTTCTAATTTTATAATATTAATTAATACAAACAGCTAATAAATAAGATTCTTAAGCTAAAAAAAGTGTTTATATTGTATTTTTAAAGTTACTATATAAGATGTATATACTTCATCGTATACATTATTTTTTATTAATTGTATGTATTGTCATTATGCTTATTGTTGTTTAAATTTTAAGTCATTAATCTCCAAATTTTTCTACCTACATTCTCAAAATATAAATAATACATACATAATTATTTTTTGCTTTAAATGTTAGATCAGCCAATATTCCGGCTGAGAACTTAAACTTTTGTGTTTAAGTTTTTATCCAAAATAAATAAAACTATTAGAATATGAGTACATACATATGAGTATCAGATTTCTTTAAACCATAACACAACCAAACGATTTCAAAA
>NC_051846.1:231984350-231991584 GCF_002237135.1 Teleopsis dalmanni | reverse complement strand
TTATTCTCTTTGCTTATATATAACACTTTTAAAACATAATTGGTCGATCTATAAATAGATTCATTTGAGCTACTTTATAAAAACTTTATATATTTATATCCTTGTGTATAAAAAACTCAATTCCTTTAAATTTCTTTACAATTCTATTAGATTGAAAAGAATTTTTAACTTTAATAAAATTTCTATAGGAATGAATTCAAGGACATTTTTGTTTTGTTAATATTTACACCCATAAAATATGGCTTTCATTCATAAAAATTGTGCAAATATGAAATTAAGAAATGCTTTGTACTGAGAAAGTAAATAATACGACTTATATAATAGACGGAAAATAACAAAGCAGGAAAAGCACGAACCGGAAAAGCCAATTTCATCCGCAAAATTGTGTGTCATGACGATGCGATAATTTCCTTTAAATTTGCTTTGCAAGCAAATAAAGGATAAAATTGTGTATAAATTTTTTTTTGTAAATGTATCGCAAATTGTAAAAACCGAATATCGTTCTAAGCAATAATAATAATTATCCAAAAATTTATTGTTTTCCAAAAACAATTATCAAAATTACAACAATTAACACGTGACAATAATTACTTCACAACTAACCGTTTCAAAGTACGAGGTTTATGCGGTTACTTCTTAGATATGCCACATTAGACTTTTTTAATATAATTCTTTAGTAAGTTTTCTTTATCCTTTTTTTGGTAATCTTTTAGATAAGGTCACAAATGTATTTTAAATTTTTGCTTATTATGTGAAAGTGGGCTAATTAGTTCTTGATTAAAGTTCTTATAAGACATTTTTATTATATAGTACATTATCATTATATTTTTGCGTCTTTTATTACTTTAGTCCTGACTGTTTGTAGTGTCATAATATAAGCACATTGTTTCTTGAAATTCGGGTTTATAAGCCTGGTTCTTACATTTCGGTGAAATAGAGAACATGGGTTCTATGGGGAGTTCGTGTAACTCGTAACACTCTGCGGTATACTCACAATTCAAAGTCTGCAATCTCTTGCCTTTAAAATTTTTGTAATAGTTTACGGATTTGCTGCATAGGTAGCTATTGAGAACTGATGGTTCCATATTTTCATATTTTTATAAGTTTTATGGTGGCAGCTTTATCTATTGTAATATGTTATATATTTTTTTTTTTAAGTTTTGCCTGTGTGTTATATGGGGTAGTCTGAATATTAAATTTGAATTGAATTTCTCTACAATCATGCAATCATTGTCACTTTTAGTTAACTATTACATAGTCGGTCAATGATCATGAAACTTACAAAACACATTTAGCGGTTGCTAAACGATTTACATTATAAAATGGCAAACCTAAAATTTAATATATGATGGCTTAGGTGAGAGTTCTGTTTGAATTGTCCCACTGAACAATGCAAGTAAATCGGAAATATGATATTTATAATCTTTTTTTAATGAGAAAATAAAGATTTCTGGATTTAAATTTTTGGTATACTTTTTTTCGGATATCTTTTGTTTTATTGAACATCAAAAATTAACTTCTTATTTGATATGTTTTGTTTTGAAAGTTGGTCCAAGAAGACTCTACTCATGTTTATGTTGCTTTAAAAGCCTATATATATGCAACCTAATTAAACGTATAATTCATGAAATGTATCATTTTTAAAATTTTTTCAGTATTTTTTCAGAATATTATAATATATTAATGTCTTTAAATAAAATATATTGTGATTTAATGTTATTTTATGAATATATATTATATTTTCAATATTAACATTTAATTTGTGAGTAAAAACACTTATCTAATATCTTCAATCTATCTAGTTGTAATAATAGTTGCAAAATACTTATCTAATATCTACATAGTTTAAATAGGCTTTTACCTTAAGTCCATGTAGGCGGTAAAAAATTTTACTTGATATCATAAATATTTCGTATAACAAGAGGGCGAGATATTATTGCTTTTACCTTTTAACTGTAAGCTCCCTTGCATATTAGTAATATTAATTCCATTTCAAATATCGCAAAGGTAGAAATAATTCTACTTTGAAAAATTGAAATGTTCAGATTTATTCAACCGTTTCACTTTATTTTTTAATAATTCAAAACAATAATTCCTAATGCTGCTAAAAGCTTATTAAAATGTCAAGACAGTATGTCAAGGGAATATGACAAAAATAAATGTTTTCTATGGAAATATTAATTTGACTATTTTTTGAATATTTATTGAAATTATTTCTTAAGGACAAAAGGACAATAAGACAACTTAATGTCGAATAGGAATTCGTATGTGTGCGACTCCGCAAAAATGGATCAAATATATATTATATGAATTATATTATATTGGTAACGTTTTATTATATTTTAAATAATAGATTAATTTACTTTTCAGTAAATTAATACTGAAATAATAGATTTGGAGTTTTATTAGTGATCCTTTTCACAATCTTCCCAAATCATAGCTTAGATGTCGCTTGGTATTGGTATATTCTTAGCGTGAAAAGGGGTCCTTATTTATATTTTAATTTTAATTATTATTAGAAATGTCTTCCTATTATTTAGCTTTATATACCGTCATATAGAAGTTTCTCAAAAATTTTGAATAGCGGTGATTGAAAACTAATTTGATTATATGATGGGGTCTTGTTCTGACTTTTTATGATTATGGTAGTCCGGTTATAATCACTATTTTTTATGCAATTGAAATGTAATTTAACTAATTCTAAAAAATAAATTATTAAAAGTAAATGAAATACAGTTGTAATATGACATATATTATTGACTTGGTGGGTGACTCATTTCCGCCAAACCTACATAATAATAGTATATTATTCTTAAACTTTATGTTCCCTACTAAAAATAAAAATATTATAGAAAAGGTTGGGAACCACTGATAACGAGTATATCTCCAAGTCTAATTAATTTCAGATTCTTCATTCGATAAAAAATATCCACCACAGTACTTTTTTGCTTATGTATCAGTGCCGGGAAAACTCTCAGCACGCGTTTTGTGGTTTCATTATCATTCCTACAAGTTAGAGTAGCTTCCCAGTTTTGATAGATAATAGTTTAACCCAGTATCCTGTCAGGATTTTGTAATGAATTTCAAATTATTTTTCTTTAAATCATTTTAGGTTAAAAGTCCTTAGTAACGATATCGATTGTGATAGCCTTGGTAGATTATATAGCATAATTTGCTCCGAATGCATAGGAAGGATAGGACGAAGTCGTGACTTAAAAATTTTAAACAGTAGTTTAATAAAAGTATAAATTATTTATAACACAACTCTTGACAAAATAAAAATATTGATCATGTTAAGCAATATTCGAAACAGAAGAAGAACCGTAAATCGTGCAGCTTCGCAATTGTGTACTGCTTTGGGCATTAATCTCAAACAAAAAGTAAAAATCGCTGATTCAGTAAAATTAGTTCAAATAAATAATAAGTACAGTACTGCTTAAGATGTAATAAGTAAAAAATATTTGAATAGATATTTTTAATATTAAAAGAACATCAATTAAGAACTCTTCATTTTTCCTTGAATTTAGTACATGGGCGATTAAGTTCGCCAGGGAAGATAGCATGTATCAAGAAATCAACCTTTAAATAATGGCGATCAAAAAGAGAAGATTATTTAAATGAAATAATTAATATCAATTCTTACCTAATTGCTAATAAAGGACATTGCAAGAAGAATCTGGTTTTACTGGTTACATACAAAAACTACCTGTGAATATGAAGCTCAATCTTTCGCTATTGAAAAATGTCTTAGGTTATCTTTTTATAATGCAATATTACTACAATCATACAATTCTTACCTAATTGCTAATAAAAGAACATTGTAACAAGAATCTAGTTTCAATGGTTACACCAAAAGACTACCTGTAAATACGAAGCCCAACCCTTTGCTATTGAAAAACGGCATGGGCTATTTTTTCATTATGAAATATTACTTCGATCATACTTTTAGGGAGGAGCAATGTCTATGATGTAAAGTCTAAAGTTAAATTTCGTTCTTTATATTTAAAGAATGGCTACGTTTATAATTTCAACTGTTGAATAAAATATCGTTCATCTTTATATTTAAGCAAATTCAACAAAAACGATTCACAATTAATTTTAAAACTCAATTTTTTTAAATTTTATTTTAAAACATCATAAAGGACATTTAATTTTATTAATGCCACAATCACAGCATTTTTATGGAAATTGAACTTTCGTTTTTAATACAAAATTTTATAGTAAATTTTCTTAAAAATATTTAATTTAAAATTAAACTCCAACATTTCAATATTAAAACTACAATTCTTAATTTTAATAATTTACGAAATATATAGAAAATATAAAAATATTTACATGCGGTTAATTTTATGAAAATTTGGCAAATTTGAATATTACAATTATTTTTTTACTAAATTAAGCGCACTCTATATATATATATACAGCCATTGTCGTTGTGATATTTGTACTACAACTCAGTCTCAGGCCAACTGATTCTCCGTCGATCTCATACATAATTCATGCGGCGCGGCATAAACCGCTTGCGTCCAGAACTATTGTTACCAAAATGGCTCAAGCTTAAGCTGAGACCAGACTCATACCCGGTCTGTGTTTGCGAACGAGTTTCAGTAATAAATGAACAAGTCGGCAAAGTAGGACAGTAACGTCGTAGTTGTTGCTTGAAAGCAGCAGTGGTGAGGGTATAGAGGATAGGATTTAAGGCAGAATTCACAGGTAGCACAAGTACTGCTAGCCAAGCATATGTTGCTGGTGAAATTTCACATCCTGAAAATGAGATTAAATTAGTGAAAAATTAAAGAAGTGAAAAAGATTTGAAAATTTGCTACCTGAAAGTGCTGCTAATTTGACTATAATAATTGGTAACCAACAAGCGCAGTCTGTGGTTACAATAATGGCGAATCTTTAAGTTTTGTGTAATTAGAAATAAAAAAAAACTTAATAAATATTACATTAAAAATTTAATAATATAACAATAATTTTACCTGGTTGCCACTACATTTTCACGTCCACTTAATGTGCTTCGCATGCAACCTCCAGAATCTTTTATAGCTTGCAACATACGCACATATGAGATCAAAATAAAAATTAATGAGCAAGTGTTAATGCATATAAATAAAATTGCAGAATATTCCCAACCCTGTGAAATATTAATTAAACTAGAGTTTATAAGAGTTTATAGAGTTTTTAAATATGATGCTCTTCAACCTTTGCGTAGGGGTCATGTATGTGCAGCGATAGACAAACGCCATTGGTGCCATAAAAATGTTGTCCAAAATAACTGAGCGGGAAGAGCGGTGCAGCAGCCAGAAAGAATGATACGCCCCATAGAAGTGTTAAACGCAAAGCAATTCTATAAACAAAAATATAGTAAAAATTATAAATATTAAATTTTCTTAAAAGTTGCTTAGTGATGTGTAAGTAGGTGAGTGGGTGAGTGGAATAGGATTCGAAAACTGTCAATCAAATGTCGCTCAAGAAGTCATTTTAGCTTTTTGTTTTGTAAATAAAACTTCAAATTGATGTTCTTTTATTTATTAAAATTTTTTGTTTTCAGATATTCATTTCTTAGAAGTTTTTTCTCAGAAATTAATTACATATTAAAAAGTTTTTGCTTTTTAAATTTTGTAAAAATTTTTATATAAGTTTTCTTTTTTGCCTGAAATAGTTATATAAAAGTTTACTCATATAATTTACCCGGTTTTTCCAATATCACGTGGTTTCAGCGGTCGCATTATTGACATCAGACGATCCCATGTCACTAGTGTCAGTAATAAAGTTGATGACTGGCAACTAAATGTACTTAAAAAACCTTTTAAATAAAGATTAAAATAATGTTACGAACTGTCAAAATATATCTGATCAAAAGTATTACCCGAAAAGGCGCACAAGTGACTTTGCCGCCAGTCTTGCTCATGTACAATATATTCGCCACGATAACTAATGTCAGTACAGGCAATTATCGTTAAGTAAACTCCCATCAGGAAATCACTGGCCGCCAAATGACGCAAGTAAAGTGAATGTTCTACGTTGCTGCGTGATTTGTAGAAGTATCGCCCAAAAAGAACTAGTAAATTACCTACAGTCGCAATAAAAGCCATCACCCATACACTATAAATTAACGAAATGTGTTTTTATTAAAAACCAAAAAGGAAAATTAATTGTTAATTGAAATAAAATCATTACTGAATTAAGGTACATTCTAGCGCTACTTGTATGTCATTTATTCTAATAAATACCATTATATTCTAATAAGTTCTGCATTGGATATATTAAATGAGACAGTTTACCAGAGATAATAGTGAAGAAATTTACAAAAAAGGTGATCCTGCAGATTGCGTCAATTATCATGGGATCAGTTTTTTAAATATCGCATATAAGGTTCTGTCAAACGTACTAAGTAAAAGATTGTAGCAAATCTTCAACCTGTTGTATTGAAAGTTTAGCTTCACACCGGGCAAATCCACCGTAGACTACAGTTCAAATCCTGAAGGAGTTCCAAGAAATCCAAATCGGCACACACTATATATTTGTCCATTTCAAACCTTTTGACATTACGACTAGAAGCAGTTTCTATGCCGATATGTCTGAATTTGGTGTCCCAGCAAAAGTTATAGAATTCGGAAGAATTGTCCGAGAAGTTTGATGCCAAACAAGGTTTCAGACAGTTTGATTCTTTGTGTAATTATTTTAAGCTAAAGTTGAAAATGATAATTCCATTTAAGTTGTAGCAGATTTAAGCTGTTCTGGTACAATATTTTTCAAAAGTGTGATGCCGACGATATTGATATCGTTAGTTTAAATACTCGCGTTGTCAGAGCACCATTTTCTAACTTAGAAAATAAGCGTCTTGGACGTTAAGAAACTTAACACGTTACTGTTGACAATTATGATTTCGAAATTTTAAAAGACTATAATTAGACTTTAATTAAAGATTCAATGTAGTATGCTTCTTGCAAATAGATTTTACTACGGGCTAAAGTAGATAATTGAGAAATACTCGTAAAGCCCACTTTCGATAAACAAAAATAACTCTGTATAAATCTCTTATCATTCCTTTCCTGCTGTATGGCAGAAGCTTGGACAATTATCAACAGTGATGAGAAGGCGTTAGGAGCATTCAAGAGAAAAATTCTTCGGAAGAATTACTCGTTGACAACAAGTATTGAATAAGATGGAATGATGAGCTGTATGAGCTATACAGCGATATTGACATAATTAGGCCCATAAAAAATCA
>NC_051846.1:231980882-231984250 GCF_002237135.1 Teleopsis dalmanni | reverse complement strand
TACGGAGGCATTTATTGCAGCACTGAAAAGGTTAATCGGTAGACGAGGGTTACCATCAGACATCTATTGCGACAACGCCACGAACTTCGTTGGGGCTAACAATAAACTAGCAGAGTTAAAAAGAATGTTTTTCGAGAAGTCTAATCAAGTGATGCTGCAGACCTTTTGCAGCAACCAATTCATAAATTTCAATTTTATACCGCCCCGAGCACCTCACTTTGGAGGTCTATGGGAAGCGGCTGTAAAAAGCGCGAAAGGCCATCTGTATCGAACACTATCAAATACTCGATTCACCTTTGAGGAGCTTGGAACAGCACTGATTGAAATCGAAGCTATCTTAAATTCGCGACCAATCACACCTCATTCTTGTGACCCGAGCGATTATGAAGCGCTAACGCCAGCACATTTTCTTATCGGTGGGCCGCTCAAAACTTTATCTGAACCAAGTCCTCAGTATGAATCTGCTTCATTAATTGATAAATGGTCTCGTATAACCGCAGTCAAACATCACTTCTGGCGCAGATGGTCTAGAGACTATCTGAATGAGCTGCAGATACGCACCAAATGGACAGAAGAACAATCTAACATCACCGAGGGGGCTCTGGTTTTAATCCATGAAGACAATATGCCTCCACAACGCTGGTTGATGGGCCGAATCGTGCATTGCATCAGGGATCCAGATAATTTGGTTCGTGTTGTTGATGTGCAAACCCCAAAAGGAGTAATACGGCGTCCAATCCACAAACTCGCACTATTACCAATTGAAAATCCTTTCAAGGGGGGCGGGATGTTAGAGCGGTTAAAGTCAAATTGTTAATATTGTAGGATTCTGTAGAATTATTATAATTGATGTGTTATATGATTTATATATTATATTTTAATCTATTTTAAATCATATATTGTATAATTAAATTATTATAATTAATATATTATATAATTCATATATAATATTTTATATGGTTAATATATATGGTTAATTAATTTATCTAACTAACCCTGTATAAGATGTAATCAAACCAACGGTTCTAAGTCTTGTTTTTATTGCCTTTTGTTTTTGCGCTCGAGATGAGCAATTTTTTTGTTATATTTTTTGGGCTGCAAGTAAACTCCGTTGGTTTGATGCTGTCTCTTGTTTTTCGATCGCGAACGTGTCAACACACGGGTACACATAAAAAAGTGATTAAACAATCAATAACCGAAATTGTATAAATTCAATTGTATAAATTAAATGAAATCAAAACCCAATTATAAAAACGTTTATAATTTACATTGTGTTAAAGAAATTGAAATAAAGATCATAAAATCCAATTATAAAAACGCTTATAATTTACACTATTCATAGATAGCCTGACTAGTATTGCTTTAGCAAAAGCTGTCATATTTTATTTCATATCAGTTGGTTTTCTATGAATACACCTGAAAGCAACTAAATTTATTATTAACAAATTTCTTAAAGCATTGAAGTTTTGTCAATAATATTGAATAAATGTTCTACATATGCTTTTTAGAATAATTTCTACATAAAAAGAAGGTAAAATTGATTTTATAAAATTCAAAAATTTTGTATTAAACCCAACTTTTTGTTAATAAACATTTGCAATCTTCCAAATATAAAGAGTTTACCATTATGTTCAAATCTGTGAAGGTGATTTTCAAAACTTTTATTAACCCAAATCCTCCTGCATATGCCATAATGGCAAGTTATGGAGCTTATTTTTATTACGGCTTTACACTCATATGCATACGACGAGTATTTTACTTTACTTTACTTCTGGAAGAGATTTAAAATTTGATACGAAGATATGAATTTTAAGTGGCATTTTTAAGGCACTCTGGGAGTTTAGCGCGTACTGCTTCTTCTTCCTTATAATTTGTTCAGCTTACAGGAGGACATAAAAGTATGAATCCACATTTGTGTACTTTGGATATTGTACCGTATTTCTGCTATTACATATATTATGCATATAATATTGGTTGGATAATATTATTTCATTTTTAGCTTAATAAAACATTTTATAAATATTATTAAAAGTTTTGTACATTGTTAAGAATTTAATAAGCATACGAGTATATTAATAACACATATACTTTTTTAAATTTTTTAAGCTGATGCATATAAACAATTGCATTCCAAAGAAGATTTTATTAATATTTTTATTTTAAATAAAATTTTTTACGAAGAGGACTTAAAAGTTTTTAATCCTGATTACTTTGGTTTGAAAATTTCATACAGAAATTTTAAAGACTTTATGAAAGATAGATTAAATTTTAATAAATGGAAATACTGTGTGGTTTTTAAACACAGTAAAACTTTGGAATGGATTTTAATATTAAAATTTTTAAATTAGTTTAATATTTATAATTTTTAAATAGATTTTATTTCGACAGTTATTTGGATATTTTTTATCTTATTTTAATATAAATTTCAATTCTTACCAAGTTTTTTCCTTCGTGAACGAAATATTATTTAATTAATTTTAAATCGGATATTCTCTTGTTTTTCTTGCTAAAGGACCAAGAACATATGAGTATACCTTAAGATACTCATATGAGTACACCTTAAGATACTCATATGAGTATACCTTAAGATACTCATATGAGTATACCGTAAGATACTCATATGAGTATACCTTAAGATACTCATAAGAGTATATCTTAAGATACTTATATGAGTATACCTTAAGATACTCATATGAGTATACCTTAAGATACTCATATGAGTATACCTTAAGATACTCATATGAGTCTACTTTAAGATACTTATATAAGTAACCCTTAAGATACTCATAAGAGTATATCGTAAGATACTCATATGAGTATACCTTAAGATACTCATAAGAGTATATCTTAAGATACTTATATGAGTATACCTTAAGATACTCATATGAGTATACCTTAAGATACTCATATGAGTATACCTTAAGATACTCATATGAGTATACCTTAAGATACTCATATGAGTATACTTTAAGATACTCATATGAGTATACTTTAAGATACTCATATGAGTATACTTTAAGATACTCATATGAGTATACTTTAAGATACTCATATGAGTATACTTTAAGATACTCATATGAGTATACCTTAAGATACTCATTTGAGTATACCTTGAGATACTCAAATGAGTATACCTTAAGATATTCATATGAGTATACCTTAAGATACTCATATAAGTATACTTTAAGATACTCATATGAGTATACTTTAAGATACTCATATGAGTATACTTTAAGATACTCATATGAGTATACCTTAAGATACTCATTTGAGTATACCTTGAGATACTCAAATGAGTATACCTTAAGATACTCATATGAGTATACCTTAAGATACTCATATGAGTATACCTTAAGATACTCATATGA
>NC_051846.1:231962884-231980782 GCF_002237135.1 Teleopsis dalmanni | reverse complement strand
TTACATGTGAATATATTAATAAGTTGAAATTGAAAGTAAGAAACATATATAATTTAACTTACAACTACTTCAACGGCAGTGATTTCTTCATTAAATTGAATTAAATCCTCCTCAGTTTGAATTGTAAAATTTTCCAATTGAAACAGCTGACTACATTTTACCCCTTGCTTTAGAATGACTGCATTCGCAGCACATTGGTAAATTAATCGTTCTTGACGCAGTAGCATCTACATAATACAAAACAAAAATTTCAATTATCATTTTAAATATATTTACTTGATTTTGCATATACTTACAGTGAGTTTATGATAAATTCACAAATTTTATTTATATTTTTAGATTTTATTTTAATTTTAAAAATTAAAAATTGTTTACTGCACGCACTTCACTAAAATCAAAAATAGACTAAATGTATATAATGCAGGCAAAACAAGAAATTCTTAATACTCCTTTGCTTTTCTTCTTCATTCTTTTATAATTTCAACCCCGAAATTGCCTATGTCGAAAACAAATGTCGAAAACAAAGAAAAATAAAAACGAAGAGCTATTACCTCCTCGCTTACTTTTTCAGCGCTGGCATAATGGTGCCGCTGGGTATATGCGTATACACATACATCTAAACTCGTTTAATATGAATACATTTAATGTTGAATTGTTCCAGTGTGTGTAGTGTGCAGTGTGTTTACAATCGCACCTCGAGTGTTGACCTGATGATGTTTCTGATGGTGTTTGGTTAACGTTAACATAGACATATACATACGTACGTACATACGTAGCCATCGACAGCAACAAAATTGGTAGCTAAAAATGCAGTGAGTGCATCATTTAGTCAATGATTGTATGAATTGAGAGTTGAGCTGTCATTCATTCATAATCGGTGGGTGCCTTTGATAAGAATATGGCATGAATATCTATGAAAATATTTTTATTATTAAAAACTTTTTTTTGAATTTTCAGATATTTTTATTTATCACTTTTCTGTTGCTGGATAGTATTTTTTAAAGAAAATAACAAGAAATTTGTTAAAAATAAAAATAGTCAAAACAGTTGTTCGGAAAAAGAATGGAAGTATTGTCTCGTAAGATATTTAAATCACCGTTTAATTGTGAAAAATAATAAATACGATGATTAATTATAATTAAGCAATTCAAAAATTCTGTTCAAATATCTTAAGAACGAATTGGACTAAGTCTTCCATTCGGTTAGAGTCGGTTGCTAGCAGAAAAAATTAACCATAGTCGTAGTACTGTGCTCTATTGGGAGAGTAGTACCCTGTGAATTTCTATTTTAATTCATTTAATATATTTAAATAGGTCACATTTTTCAATTACACCAAATAGATAAAACACCGTTTGTTTTAGTTTTAATAACTTTTATTGCATTTTAGAATAAAAAGTCCTCTGATTGAACTCTTACTTTCTTATTAATATACTTTTTCTGATATGTGGCCAAACAAAATTAAATTTAAAAGATTATAAACTTCAATAGCAGACCTGAAACGAACGATTTGTTAACGATTTTAATGCATTTTATACATACAAACTGTAATAGTACATAAAACAACATTGTTGCTGTTGCAAAATTTTTGTTTTCTTTACAGCGAAAAAAAAATTTGAATTTTATGAATGATTTACAAAAGACTTAATGAATTTGGTATATACAAACTTTATACAAACACAAAACGACATTGTTGTTGTTGCAAAATTTGTGTTTTCTGACTGCACACATTTGAATAGTTGCAAAACCAAAGCTCTTTTCTCTGCATTAACCACGAATCAATATATTATTTAATTAATTTAAATTCACAATTAATTTAAACAACATGAAATTTTAATAGATCACATGGAAAGAACGGTTTTCTTATGACTTTGCATGTGATAATGAATTACATATGAATAATGGCATAGTTGTTGTTTGAAATTGCTGTTGTTCTACTTTATATTGTTTTTGCATTTAAATAGGTTTAAAAACAGTCCTCTTTTTATTTAACTACGAACAGTTGAATATATTTTGCTTTGTAATAAAAGAATAAAATAAAATCTAGACATACAAACAACGATTGGTGAATAAATGTGCCATAAGACTTGACAAAATTTCTATATAAACATATTTAAAATAAATAGTCCCCTAACAGTTTTCGAATTTGTACTTTTAAATATTGTATTCAAATAATTTTTAAAAAAAAATTTTAATGAATTAAAAATTTTTAAGGTTAAAAATTGTCATATCATCTTTTCTGCAGTGAATCTACTTAGTTTTTAATATTTGTAGTTCCAAATTTTCTATTCAAATAATATAGGTTAGGTTCAGTTGGAGTGGCGGCCTTGTATACCAAGAAAGCCCACTTGATCACAAATAGTGGCTTATGATACGACAAGAACATCGTTGATTTGTACATAGACAAGTACCATAAGTCGGTTTCTTTTTAAGAAGAAAGATTTGTTATAGATTTTTTCTTTAAGAAATCTTAAAAATATTTAAAAACGTTGATATTTACCTAAATAATGTACTGCTATTATCTCAAATTAAATCAGCGAATACCCGCATATTATAGATAAAGTATTAAAATAACGCCATTGTTAAATATTCAGTGAAAGGAATAAAAAGCGAAAAATACGCTTTGAGTTAAATTATTTAAACAATTGTTCATATATTAAGAAACAATTGGGCTGGTTACTACTACTCGACAGTACTCTTTCGGATAGGGCAATAAAAACCAAAATATTTAGCCCGGTACTTTGCATGTATGAGTTTATATGTATGACTCGTCAATTTTGACGGCCAAGTGCCCTTCACCATTGCCAAAAGAGGTTATACCAACTGATCCACATGGGTTACAAAAACAAAAGCCCATGAGAGTCTCAACTGCTTTTATTATAAGAATATTAAAAAAAAATTATATTGGTAATAATAATACTGGTAACAATAATACTGTTAATAATAATAATATTGACAATAATAATATTGATAATAATAATATGTTAATCATAAAAATATTAATAATAATAAAAATACTTTTGAACAGGTTAATTGGTCAATTGTTATAGATTATAGTCAAAATGTTGATCATAATAATATTTAATTATTGTTTTATATGAAAGTTAAGAAAAATTTTATGCTCCCACGTCTCCCATATACATAATCCACACTCTCTTCCACTTCTCCTGCTCCCACTTTACCATGTAAAAATATATACATAAACTGATTTTAACATAAAAATCGATAATATTTCCGACGTATAAGTATTAGAAAATGAATTATAACACAAAAAGAAAAATTTTCTTTGTAATAAGAAACAGATATTGTATCTGAAATTATATGAATTTATCTTTTAACAAAAATTCTGTCAGAAAAATAATCTTTGGCTGTGAAGCAGATAACCTTTAAAACGTTTCTCTGATATTGAAACATTCCATTTCCATATAAGAAAAAAAATTTATTTCCATTTTTATGAATGAATTTTCTAAAATTAAAACATTGTTTTATTGCTTTGTCCCTCTCATTCAAGAGGGTTCTTTTCACCTGGTATTCGTTCTAAGCACTAGACTTGCATATTTATTGCACGACGTGTCGTATGAGTAACGCATTTGGAGCGGATGCATTTGCCTCGGGGCCTTTGCTTGAATTGCTTTATTTTGTTGTGAATGGAGTAGGTGTTATACTTTTGATTAGGTTTTATATTTAAAAACGCCATAAATGCTTTTATTGACCATTTTGTATGGTGTCTGCACCATTCACTTTCACAATCCAAGAGAAGTTAATTTTTTTCGAGTCTTGCGAATTGCAAATGTCCTGTGAGTTTATGTTTGATTTCAAAGGAAATCCCTCAGTGCTTTTATGGTGAAGTAAAAATACAAAAATATGTTTACATATTTTGTTTTTTTTGTAAATATTTATTTTTACACAAATTTATTAATACATATTTACATAGTCAAGAAAATGATGAACAATGAAACGAGTGTAAAGTGAAAGATTCTCTTTACATAGATACTCGTATCCTATACTCTCGTAATGTTTTAGGGAAGTTATAATGATGGTAAGACAAAGAAGTTCAGGAACGAAGGTGATAAAGAGAGCTTCTGGTATTCAACTTACTTACCATTTGAACATTTCTTAAGACGATTTTCTTTACTGACGAGATAAGAAAAAGGATTATGAGGATTTCTTTTTAAGAAAAAATTGCATATAACCTGTATTATTTTTCTGTAAATTATTTTCTATTATATCTGCAGGTTTGTTTATTATAAGAATATTTGTTATAAAAGTATTAGTAAGGCAAGATATTACAATTTTCTTTGTTATCATACAATTTACATGTAGTTCTCTTCATGTGTTACGTATACGATTTATTATTTTTTTAAACGTTATAGTCAATAGTTGACTGAAGGTCCCTAGTTTTTGTTTTACTAGCTTAATACATTTAGACAAAGAGGACCAAACTGTTTTGCATTGCAGATTCAAAATGGGCAGCACTCGCGGTAATGACTTCATTAGAAAATTTCTATTCATAACTTTGCTGTCACACGATTAAAAATAAATTCCTTTTAGGTGTTGATGTTCTTTGGGTCAATCAGTTTAAAAATGGAGCTTCATGATTTTATAAAGCCAACCTCAATGGTCAGCCGCAGGTGAAGGCTTCAGATGAATACAAGCAGACAAACACAGTTAGATAATTTTGGATTACGGATCTAGAACGGAATGGAATTAGAATGAAGTTAATGATACTTCCTTAATGACTTCATGGATAACCGTAGTTGAGAATAATGGTCGCAAATATCACATTCACTGCATTACAAACAGCAAAGCAAAGTTAACTTAAGGAGTTAACTTATGTTAAACTAATGTTAATTGCTTGATAAATTTAGATGGAAGAAGATAAGGTTTTCTAAAAAAAACACCTGTCTCAATTATCTTAACTGAAATTTTATATATTATGCATAATTTTTTTTAAATATAATACACGAATTTTTTTCATATATATTAGGATGTTCCTATAAATATTATAAACAGTATATTTTTTCAATGTTCCTATTAAACTACTAACAAGACGTATACTATATTATGTGTCAGTGGCTTCCGAAATAATATTAAACTAATTATAACAGCTATATACTCGACTCGAGTAAGTAATATACTCGACCGCTTCGAAGTGCAACAAAAAACAACAAGTCTCTTGCTAAAGTCTCTTATTGATGATTTGGTAATTATAGCCTTCATAACTACACCGTTAGTAGTGTTGTTTTTTGTGTATAAATTAGAGATTTTAGCAAGAGACTTGTTGTTTTTTTTAACAATACTTGTGTATAAATGTTATTTTTGTTTACCTAATTAAATATAGTGATTAAAATGAAGAAATGAAAAAAATTAATAAGATCGAAACAGATGGAAGCAGGTTGTGAAGTAGGCAGAAGAAGAATAAAAAAAAATTTAACAACACTTTTCTCTTATTTTTTTAACTACTCCCATTAATATTAATTAATTTTAATCTGCAAATACCGTACTATCACTAACTTTAAATTTACTCAAGTAATTATTTTAAAAGTTACATGTGCCTTCTTCACAATTAATGCAATTAATGCAATTTTAATTCGCACACCACTGGTGTCATATAAAGTTTGGCACTTGTTTTAACTTTGCTCTACAACAGTGCAGTGCAGCTCAGTACTTCTGTATATTAACTCAAGTACTTTATATGTACTTGTCTACGCACATTACACACATTTTTTGTGTAATACTGTGTGTAGTCATGCTAGTTTTATACTCGTATCAGCCGCAATACACATTCTCTATCGACATCTTCTTACGAGTCTACTTATACTTTAACTCACATACTTTTGTTGTAACGCCACTGCAACTGTCCTTAGGCTACCCAATTACACCCATTACAACAACAATTAGTAATGCCACTAACAACTCGTAGTAAACTATTATAGCACAATTTGTGCTTTAGTACTCGTGCTACGCTTACACTACACCCGGCATTTGTGTGTGGATGTGTGTTATATGGCTTTATGCTAACTAAACTATATTGGTATGTCTTGTTAGTGTAAAGCTGTTAATAAAAATTTATTATGCCTTTTTTTTTGTTTTTTATTTATTTATTTTACTTGGCTATTATTGTTGCTGTTGTTGTTGTTTTTGTTGTCAGTGCTTGCGCTGCTGTTTACTTGTTTAGTCGACTTTTTAGACAGTTCTCAATAGGTTCTTATTGCTTTTACTTTTGTTGTTGGTTTCTTTTCTTTTTTGTTTTTTTTTTCTTTTGTGCTGCTCTGCCTAGCCAGCTTTACTCTACTCTACTGTACTGTATAGTTTTTATTATTGTTTTTGACATTGTGTTGTTGTAAGTATTATTGTTGTCAGTGCCGATGCTGTTTGGTGCCAACAATTGATGACAACGTTACGTTTAAGCAGCAGACTTTGTCGTACTCTGACGCTTCTTAAACTTCTCGCCAGCATAGACTTTTTGTATATTGATATGTTGGTATGTTGGCATTGGTAAGTAGCATACATACATACGTATATATATTTGTATAAACGTGTTAGTGTCTTTCTTGTTGGCATAAGATGTGTATAGTGTGATGTGGTGGATTTTGCTGAATGAATCTTTGGGGAGTTTGTATGTAGCAAGTGAAATTTATGGTAGAACACTTGGCACAAAGAGCACTATACTAAGTGGGGACGTTGTACGACGTGCAGAGATATATATTATTGTAGTAGAAACGTCAAGTGTTTGCAGTGGTGTGAATTTTGTGTACTTTAAGCCACTCCTTCGTTTTTGTGTGTGATAAGCGACGCGGATTGGTGTCCCTTAGCCAATCGTTTGTGTAAATATACATACGTCCCTGGCGTCCAGAATTGTACAAAGTTTATTGCTACATTGTTTTTTTGTTTTTGTTTTTTTTTCTTTTTGTTTCTGTGCATTTGTTTGAATTTTATTAATTTTTTTGTTTTTCTTATGGGAGTTCTTTTTTTTTTTTTAAATTTTTATTGTTATTCTATGCTTGCTACCTTTTTATGTGACTATGCTTGCTACCTGTTTTTATGTATGAGTATTCATTTGTGCGCGAGTGTATGTGTGTGTGTGTGTGTTATGACCATATTATTTTTACAGCTTATGTTGTAGCAGTTTGAGTTGTTGTTGCTTTTGATTTATTTTCAACTTTTTTTGTTTTTTCTTTTTTCTTTTGTATTTTCATTTTCATTTATTTATTGTTTTTGCTTATTTGATTTTTTGAGTGAAGTTGGCGGCGCTCTTCGCGCTTTTGGCGTTGAGACTTTTGTGTGCTTAATTGCTTGTGAAGTTCCTTTCATTGAAATCGGAAAATTGTACAGCAACGCTTAATATTTATTCAGCTACAGCCTTTTTTGTGCTCTTCTTCCATTCACCAGTCGCTGATAATGACGTCGAGACTGCTAATAACGATGATGAAGATGAATGATGGCCTATGTGTATCCGCATCCGGCGCAAAAGTTTTGTGCTAAAATCTTGGCATTGGTGTCATTTAGATGCATCGTTGCCTTTTAGTCATTATTTATTTATTTTTTTTTTTTGTTTAAAATTTTTTTTATCTTGAGATGTTAAGACACATTTTTTATTTTATTTTTCATTCATTAAATGTATTGAGACTTTTATTCATTATTTTAGGTGCCACAAAAAATTGGTAGTAGACATTGAAATTTTGTAAAATAATGTAGAGAGGACCAGGAGCAGGAAAGAGAGTAGTTAACATCATTAAATTTGTTAAGCTTAACATTGCACTAAATATAAAATTTTATTAAAGACTCTATAATGAATAATTAATGAGACAAAAATATAACCCGAACATTTTTTTGTAATTTTTTTTAATATTGGTTTGTTTTTTGTGGTGAGTAGGTGGTTTATACACCACCAAACCGACTACCGACACCGTTTTTTTTTTGATAGTTTTTAAGATATTCCAAAAAAATTAAATAATTGACCATATTCGGGCCAAATATAGGTAATATAAGCTGATTGTGTTCGAAATACATTTAGAATAAAGCCCATGTTTAGGTTACATGTGGAAGAGATTCCAATAAGCCGATTTGGTTTTAAATACATTCGAAAGAAAGCCCATTCCAGAAATTATATTTAAGGAAAATTTTATTTCAAAATCTCTACTGAAACAGAAAATACCAAATTTTGAGCATCTTATTTTAATTCTTCCTAGCCCATCATTGTTGAAATGGTGTGCCTGTCTCGCTAACTCCGTAACATGTGATATACGTACTAAAATACTTCCTCTTCGGAGAGACTTAACCTACTAAAAACTGTATATTTTGTAACTGAATACAATAAAATTATTAATTCATTCCTTTCTAGATTCATTGTGTACAGTTATGTCAAATTAAGAATCGACATAATAACAGAGTCGCGTCGAGAAAGATGTAAAATTACATTACGCCTCAAGGTCTTGATATGGCATATGCTTAAAGGTATAAAGCTACGTTATCGCGCTTGACCGTATCCCATTCATTAAGAACTTGAACCTATTTATTTTTTTGATCTACTCTGATAGGCTACTGATATATATATATATATATATGATATATATATCGTTTAGAGGAGTGAATTGCTGGACTAGACGATCCTGCTAGCGTCGATTCGATAATTAATTTGGTAAACTGTAAAAAGGAATATATGCAAGAGAGAAATTTCAGTGTATCAGTTTTATGTAATAAGCTTAAGGATTTACCAAAATTATTTATCCTGTATTATGCGGACATAAGCGGACGGCATATTTAGAGTAAGCAGGTTGCTAAATAAATGTGCCTATATTAGGTTAATTCAGAAAACTCTAGAAGTCTACTACTATAAACTGCGGGACTAGGCCGTCGTGCTGTTTCAATTCTTTAGAATAGTTCTTTAGAACATAAACTACTAGAACACGAACAGAATATTCTTTCTCTCCATTCAGAATATTTTATATAATAATAAGTTAAAATTACTTTTTCTTTAATTCTTCAAGTTCTTGTATATAGGAAATACATGTACGTCTAGTATAAGTTAAAAATATGTATCGACAACTAGGTTAAATCTATAAAACAAACTATACTTTATTTTTATTTTGTGCTTACGTTTTTTCAGAAAATGATACCTTAAATCTTTTCTAAAATAAAATTAAATTGAAGATATTTAACAATTTTATTTCCAACGAATCAAGGAACGCTGTTTTAAAAGATATGGGATTTTAGTAATTTTGGAAAACAAATAAATTTCTACTCTTATCAGCAGAAACTTTTACTGCTGCGCCATAAAAAGTTATTGGTTCAATCTTTAAACATTCAAAAATAACATATCCCTACATACACGAACCCATCCCTCACCCCTCAAAGCAGACTCAAGTGACACTAACAGAAATCACTTTCAATATTACTCGTAAAGACAGAAGGAAGGAAGGGAGGGGGAAAATACACAAAATACCCATAACAAACGAGGAAAGTATTTCATTTTGGTAAAAGTTCTTTCATTCCCGAGTTTGACTGAAGTGACTACAGTGGAGTGGGACGCACTCATATCTTAAGGCAAGTCCACTTTACCCCAAATTTGAGGGTTGAGTTCTACATACTTTTTTCTTTAATATTCACTTAATAACTTAAAAACACTGAAAGCGAAAAAAAAATATAAAAGAAACTAAAAGAAATTCAATTGATAAAAGTGAAAAATTGTGTAGCAAAGTGGATACGCATAACAAAAAAAAAAACAAAAAAAATAAAAGAAAACAAAAGACGAAGAAAGACGTGGTCTGAAGAATGCAAGAAGATGGTGTCACGCGTAAGTCAAGTGCGCGGCATAAGAAGATGAGTGAGTCATTGTAATGAATTCGGTGTGTCGGCAAAAGTTGTTTCTTGAGCACAATATCACGGCCACAAAACACTTTAAATGGCATTGCTTACACATTCCTGCTTCCACCTACAGAGCCACCAACCCATCAACTCAACAACCCACCAACTCATTACAGAGATTGACAATATTTTGGATTTGACAGCGCCCTCATTTTGCAAATGAAATCAGTTTCGACAATGACAGTCGCCAAATTTTCATGATTGCGAGATGAAAAGGAAAATAAACGAATGTGAAAAAGTCCTTAACAAACGTTAAAGGAAAACATCTTCGCTCGCTGCCATTGCTAGTGGAAGACTCCTGAGCTATCGACGACGTACACATTCGTAGAAGCGAAGCTATTCAAAGCCATTCAAGGAAAACGGGCGGAATAATTTTATTGGGAAATGTTTTATTATTAAATACGGTAAAAGTGATGTACTTTAGTGAAATGAAGATACTAAAGAATATGCAATAATTATTTTTTAAAGGGGTTTAAATGAGTCGCTAAAGGGCAAGAAATATTGAAATAATTATATGGTATTTTTTGAAAGAATAAAGAAAGTTATTATCATAAATTTTACCATACTTGTAGTAATAAAGTCGGTTTATTTATGGTAAAAAAGCCAGCTCTACCAAATTATACAAAACTTGAATCCAATTCACCATGCTATATAGAAACCTGATTAAGTAAAAAATAGAATCAAGTAAATGTAATCAAATCTTTTCACATCAACTGCAGAATTTAAATAAAAAAGAAGGCAAGTGAACATTGTCGGTACGAAGTTAAAAAGAGTCAAAGCTATAAAAGAAAGAGAAGGTCTAACAGTTTATACAAGATTACAAGAAAACATCGCTCATAAAAGAAATTTGAGCTATATACGTCGCACAGTAAAAAGTATCGCAAAAAACATCGCTTACATCGCATTGAAATAAAATCTTCAGCAACCATCTCACATAAATCTCTAGATCACAGCTAATTAGAGAATGGGAGGTCTATTGGAAACATTATGCTTAAGTTGAAGAGTGAAGGAAAGTATAAAAAACAAATTTTTGGTAATTAAAAATAATTTTTAAAATATATAATATATAATAAACATTAGCATTTGAAAGTGACACTCAATGAACACAGAAGATGTCTTCAAAATGTAGACCGACACCAATTTTAAAACATATCATATGTAAAGCGATATTCAATGAAGAGACCCACAGAAGTCTGAACTGAGGTAGACATTTGTTATCAGAATGAAACAAAGAAAACCAGTTTATCTTAAATATGTAATACATGATCCAGAAAACAGTTTTAACGATTTTTGAATCATTAAAATGTTAACAATAATTACATAGGTATAAAGGTTAGATTGAGTGGAGTGACAACCTTATGCACCACAGCTCACTTGAGCACATGAAATGGATTGTTGTAATAGCACGTAATTTTAAATTAACACTTAACAAGTCCATATATAAAACCAGTACATGTATATAAAGATTGAAGAGCAGTAGAATCAACAATTGGTCAGACTCACAGGCATTTGTACTAACTCTACTGTCCAAGTAGCTCAGAAGCTATTGGACAGAAAATAAAAGTAAGAAATTAAGAAATTATATAGAATAATGGAATAATTATGTAGAAAATAGCATATTTTTGTAAGCATCTCTTAATAAGATCATCCCTTATCCCACATAACTAGCTTTGATTTCATATTAAAATTCAACAGAATGAGTATTTCTGCTTTACTCTTCTTAAACCGCTGGTTTTTTGGTTCTATTACTTCTGTCAAACAGATAGACTCTGCTTTTTAGCAAATATTCTCAGTTAAAAGGCTCTAGATAAGCAACACTTCTTAAAAAATATCTATATATCATACGCATACTATCTGTATTTTGTTTTTACATTTTTGATATTCAGCTTAAGCGCCACTCAAATCAAACATATATCACCCTACTTCCAAAGTTAGGACAAAAATGTGATACTACAATAATTATTTAAATTTACAATAAACAACTGCTTTCTTCAATTTCCACATGAGATGAAAGCATACAGTATTTCAGAATTCGGGATTTTATTAACTTTTCAATTGTAATTACAGTTTGCGTACTTATCGTTTATATTGGTATCTCCTAGCTAACCCAATGAGAATTGTAAATGTAAAATGTGTATAATTAATATATTTAACCTAATGAGAATTGTAAATGTAAAATGTGTATAATTAATATATTTAACCTAATGAGAATTATAAAGTGTACGTAATTGATACATTTGACGTAATTTTTTTTCATATCCATTTGTTAGTGTGCCCGAAAAAATAAAAGACGCCTATTAATTTATTTATTACATTAATAGTTTATATTTTTTGACATTATTAGGAATAAGTGTATATAATAAATTATATATACTTTATTTTTTAATTGTATAATGTTATATTAAATTCTTATGTATGTTTGTAATGTAGTGTTAAACGAAACTTCGAAGATCAAATATTTTTGAGTTTTTGGTCGAATTTAATAGAAAATTTTATATTTACTAATTATCTATTATTTATTATAATTCGGTTTTTGTATAATTCGGTTTATTATTTATTATAATTCGGTTTATCTATTATTTATTATAATTCGGTTTTATATAATAAAAAATTAGGGTTATTAAGAAGTTCTACTGGAACTACTAGCTACAGAATTAAGTCGGAAATTTCTAATTATATGAATATTATATGAATTTGTATGATATTATTATTTACATATTATATTAATAATATGTTAATATATATGAACATGTTTCTTATACATTTCTGTGGAAGTGTATATAATAATACTCCGCACTTAATTTAACATTCATTAGTTAAAATGTAGCCACAAAATACCTCTCCAAATTTTAAGAAAATAAGGAGATGGATCTTCATAAAAGAAAGTAAAGTTTTATTTTATGTCAATTTATTTTTTCAAAAACCATTGGATATATAGATAAATAATATTTAGTAAGAAAGATACAATTTTAAACATATAATAAACCAAAAAATAATAATAATAATAATGGCAAATATATGAAATCAACCTATATCAATAATAATACATATAGTATAACACTTCTTAATAATAAAGTAAGAACTCTATAAGCAAAATGATTGTCGAACGGATGCCAAATGATGGCTAAAACCATCGTTATGCAAAAGTATTGAATATTATCAATATTCGATCATATACTTGTCCGATATAGCCCCATCTAACTTTTTGGTGCGTTTCCAACTCTCCGGGCACGTCGATTTTATAATATATTCACGTGAACATTCAATATTCTGAATAATTTTTTCGCTGCACTATATGTCGATATATACATATATGCAGATACTTAAATATGTATATAACATATATAATATATAAATTTTATGATTAAAGTGATTAATCTAAAGAAAAGTGTACTTGACATCTTGCGCTATCTAGTACATCCAATTTTTACATTGAGTACACAAGGAGTAACTATTGATAACAGAAACTATTAGTGGACTCTATATAAAGATCTCCAATTTTAAAGCCCGATATTTTCTAAATGGGCTTTAGTATATATAAAATTTTTTAGATTGGCTAATCCAATCCGTTATCAAATGGTTATTAACCATCTAAAAGAATTAGCACTTCGATGAAGACTTCTTAAAAGTATGACCGGTATTTCCAAAACCGGGTTTAGTATAACTTTAGTTTAATTTCGATTGCGTTAGTGTATAAGTATTTTAGATTAGCTGAATCTACTGAACTTTGTTATTAAATAGGTATTATCCAGGTAAACGAATTCATCATTTTTTTCCATTTCTAAAACTAGAATTATTACGTCGAGGAAGACGTTTTAAAAGAAATTTTCTAAAAAAGTTAGTCATATCTAAATCAACCTATGAATTGTCTCTATTGGATTTAGTCAAGTGCTGCTATATTTGTATTAAATTTAATGGGATCGATTTTAAAATGACAAAATAAATTTTAATAAATTGTTTACTTTTTTTTGCCTTCTTTTTACTTTTCTGAATTTTGTTTTAAACATAATCTATATAAATAAAAGGAGAACTAAAGAATAATAGCTAGTTTCTCTATTCTTTCTTTCTTCTTATATTATTTATATATAGATATTGATGTATCTATGATTTTTTTTTGATTTCTTTTTCTGAATTTTATTTTAAATATAATGTATATAATGAAAACAGAAAAACCAGGATGAATAGTTAGCTTTCTACTTCTTCTTTTTCTCATTATACAATTTAAATATGTAGATATTAATTGATAATCCAATAAGCTATAGTGGTAGCTTATAAATACAAGTGTAAATAAGTGTCAAAGACAGATATCCAAGCTCTTCTGGCCAAATGTGATTTCTAACTCCGATTTGCTACAAATTACAAACTCGAAAACTATTGAAGAAGAATTGAAATAAAGAAAATGAAACTAGATTGGACACACTCTGAGAAAACCAAGCAACGACATAGCGAAAACGGTACAAGGAAGGAACCCATAAGGTTCGCGGAAAAACATTCGTTTAATTATAACCTGAATACGATCGGTAAGAGCAGAATGTTGTGATAGAGGCTCTTAGCAGGAATAAAAAGAATAACATAAAATCGACATAGCTGGAGGGAGTTTGATAATATATCTGACAGGATCTACCTTGTTGTATCTCCTGCTTACGTTTTTGTGGACCCCTTTAATTAACACACTTAACAATATCTCCAGTATTAGCATTGGTCAGACTCTCGCCATTATAAATGCTTCTGGCTGGTTGTAGTTCGACTTTTTTCTATCCACTATTACAAGAAATTATGGATTCTTAGCTGATTGAGCAGGATTCGTTCCTCCCTCCTTTTCAACTAACGAACTAACTATGCCCACAAAGTTCCTTAGCATTATTCTTTTGAATGGATTTTGATTTATTATAAATAATTATTACAATATATATTAATCTATTAATAATATTTTTGATTTTAATATACCTACATAGGTCAGGCATGTAATCAGAAGTTGGATTGTGGGATTGATATTGCTATTCCTCCAAAATGATTTGTAGTACAATATTTATATCCATTATTAATGTATTATAACCGCTCAATAAAATAATTTTTTTTTGAAATTACTAAAATTGACCGAAAGACCCCTCAAATTATATTTCGCACTAGGCCCCTGTTATATGGTATGAATTTAATGTATAAAAAATATATGAAAATGTTTGTTCTTGATAAACTATACCATATTTGGTATTATCAGTCCTGTTTACGGTATGTCAGTTTTTATTAAAGTGAAGCATTTAAGGCTGCCACAAAATTATTTGGCATTGAAATTCAGGAACACGCACACACATCGCCAGGCGGTGGGAGGAAAAGGTAAAGTGATGGAGATGCTTTATACGCCATACTCAAGAGGGTGGAATTGAGTTTTATGTTGTCGATTGTTACTTCGATGCTTTTGTATGGAGTATCTATGAAATACTTTTAAGGGAAATTGTTTTCGATGGTTTGATTGTTTTCTGAGTCAAAGTGAAGGCGACATGCCACACAAAGCCGATATACCAACAAAAGTTGCAGCGTATGCGCTCCCTTCGTATCGGGTGGAGTGAGACGTGTTTTAATCCCATTTGCAGAATTGCGGAATCAGGAATCAATTACAAATTTAATATACAAGCTAAAGTGAAATCAACACCCAAAAAAAAAGAAACGTTTATGATTTGGCTTAGAATTCGTTAAAGTTAGTGGAATAGATGGGAGTAAAGGTTTTGATAGATTCAATGGGTATTATTATTTAGATAATATTTTTTATATACATATAATCTATTATAATTATGCATTAAAACTCTAGTAAATGATAACTACTAATCTATATATTTGCAATAATATCATTACAACGACAGCGCAGAAAGTGCGATTCACTTCCGAAATATGGATGTGAAAATCTATTATCAGATTAAATGTTGTTGTTGCTATTATTGTTGTTGTTGTTGTTGTTATTATTATTGTAATAGCAATTTTTCAATGAAATTAAATGGATTTCGTGCCGGAGTCGTAGTGTTAAAAATCATTGCATGAAAACAATATCTGACCTGACAATTGATGTGCAATTACAACTCCCATTGCAGCGATTGCTGGCTGCAATTGCAATTGCAGTTAACTGCAGTGAAAATCGTAACAGCAGCCGTTTTAGCAACAATTGCTATTACTGCAGTTGCCATTGCTGTTATTATCACGAATTATTTTTTTTTTTTTTTCAGTAGCGTAAATAATTTATCTATCATCATGTCAACAAATGTTATGTGTTATTTTTTCCTCTGAAAATTTATAGCAACAAAAGTAATTGCATTTGATCGTGAATTCTCAATTTTCACCTTTTTATCATGCAAATTATTTTTAAATATATATAATCAGAAGTTTCCGACTTAATTCAGTTGCTAATAGCTTCAGCAGAATTTCTATTTAACTCTATTTTTTTCCATAATAATTTAATGTATGATTGAATAATGCTTTGAATGTTCACACAAACATCGAATAGTAAAAATTTACAACTAATTAGTAAAAATTTTATTTTCTACAAAATTCTACTAAAAACTCAAGAATATTTGGTCTTCGAAATCACGTCCATCACGACATTAGAAATTTATATAAGAATTATATATATCACTAATTCACAATAACATTAATGATATGATATATTAATGCAATGAATAAAACAATAGTCGTATTTTATTTTTATCAGGTACACAGTCACATGAACGTTGAAAAAAAATTACATATAGTTAACAATTACAATTCTCATTAGGTTAGTTAGGATACCCAAATATAAATAGTACTTATGCAAAATTAAGTTGAAATTAAAAAGTTAATGTGATTGTAAATTTATTAATATATATAACATCCTTTACAATTGTTCCTTGTTGGTAAATGTTAACAATTTTAGTAATAACACATTCAAGTTAAAAGAATGCATAGTTTATATTTACAATTCTCATTTGGTTAACTAGAAGACACTTATATTAAGAATACACACACATAGCATAACCGAAATTAGAATTTTTATATGATGCTGCCTTTTATTGTATTATTATTTGAGCCATTTTTTGACTAAAATTTCCATTTCGTCTAAATATAAAAAAATACCTTATAATAAGACATATCAGTTGTAAGAAAATGTAGCTTTAATTTACAATTCTCAGTTAATTAACTAGGAGGGACATACAAAAACCGCAATAATGTAATGTTTTTATTATGAATCTGTTCCCGCTACATTTAAAATGATTGACCTGTGATAAAAGTAAATAATTACACCTGACAATTTGACATTAAAGCGATATATGTTAAATTTAATTTGACGCTCTAAGGCTGAATATAAATATTTAAAGGTTGATTAAAACTGACTTTTACTCTAATATGAGAATACTTTAGGGAAGATAAATAGTTTTATTCAATATAAAGTATGTAAGATTAGTATTTAGTTTGAATACTTTTAATTAGGACTTCAAACCAAAAATTTTTCCGTTCCGGTTCGAAATAAAAAATATAGATCTATTTTTTCGAAAAATTACTTATAATAGCAATACTGCCGAAATCGTTGGCCAAGAAACGATAAAAGTGCTTAGCTACCCGCGGAGCACCATAAGCTGACTGACCTCATTGATTACTAGACATGGAAACTTTAAGTATCAAGTCAAAAAAATAAATTATATCCTCTACATATATAGAACAATTCTAACTACGCCATTGTATCTATAATAAGCTTATTATATTTAAAGCTTTAAAGAAAATACAAAATACTGAATTGATTTTTATCTGTTAAAATAAAAATAATAAATATTAAACAAAACTTAGTTACTTCTAATAAAGAAGTCCAAAAGTTATTATCCAATAAATTCGAGTTCTACTCTATTCAATAAAATTTTATAAATGAAAAATAAAATAGAAACCCTTTCATAAGCATCTTCTCATAAAATTAAATTTAATTAAATTATGAAATTTATAAAACAATAAATAATATATCTTTATGTCGGTGTTCATAAAAAAATTCTCCAGGAGAAGTCTATATATATATATATATAT
>NC_051846.1:231959187-231962784 GCF_002237135.1 Teleopsis dalmanni | reverse complement strand
CATTCAAAAATGCTTTCATTTGAAAAGAGAAAAATATTTTTATATATATATTATTATTTCAAACAAAAAATAATTTACTATTTCAATTTTATTTATAAACACTTTTAATTTTTAGTAAAAAACAAAAAAAACTATTAAAGAAAAAGTAAATAAATAAATATTTAATATTTTTCTGTCTTCATAATTTCACAACATAAATTGAATTAACAAAAACTGTATTGTGCTCTCTTCTCACCTTCTCAATTCTCACTTATCATTTGTCGTGTGAATGCACACAACAAATCTCCAATGCAGTGTAAATAAATTTACGAAGCTCCGCCTTTCTCAACTGATCGTGTTTTGCGTTAAATTGTTGTTGCCTTCTGCCACATGGTCTGTTTAGTGTTGGTGGTTTATGTGTGGTAAGAGTTTTCTTAAATGGTTAAAATAGTTTTTCACCACACTTAATTGCACTCTTACGAATTTCACTCATTAGTATAATTGAGTGTGCAGACAAAATCATTGATTCACTCAAGTATGTTTCTTCTCCTTCGCAGTTATATTGTTTTGCTGCAATGCTTGTTGTTATTTTGATTATGCGCAGTGGGAAAAGAGAAAACTATATTGTGTGCTGCACAGTGGCAATATTTCCCCTTTAAGCAAAATGGTCGTTTGTTATGGAGAAGGCGTTTCTTTATTTAAACCTGTAGAACTGCTCTTCTCTGTTTTATTTCATTATGAATTTGTCATTTGGAGGCACAAAATATACGCCGTATTTTCAGTTGAAAGAAATTTTCATATAAAATTTTACGTGAAATTTTTAAGATTTGATTAAATTTAATGCGACTAAAGAAATAATTTAATTTGTGTGTAAATAAGTAGAAAAAAATAATACTTGAGTTTTTATTTTGTTGTAAATATAAATAAAATTATACTTTTTAAATAATTTAACAGATTTTTTGTCATATCTGATTTTCGCTATTTAACGATTAAATTTAGTTTCATTTTGAATAAAAAATTTAATATTTGTGATTTTCATTACTTAAATCTTTAACTTTAATTACAATATAATGTTAAAAAAATTATAATTAAAAATAATTTACTTTTATTGACGTTTTTTCATTTTTGAATTTTTTCATAAATTCAAATCCTTAATTCTGATTTTCTTATTAAGCAGAAATGATATTTATCCCTTTTGTGGCAGAAAAATTTTGTATAATTAATTTTTTTTTTTCAGTTTTGATTTTTTTTATTAATGTTTAACCCTTTTGCGGGCGACAGATGTTGAATATTTAATTTTTTTTTCAAATTCAGAAATTTGTATAAATTCTAAAGCCATCTTTTATCCTTTTTGGAACGGCAGATTTTTCAGACTTCTTTTTTTCTTTTATGAATGCAAGGCTTTAAGTTAGATTTTAGTAAAAATCATAAAGCCTTCTTAAAGTCTTTTTGCGGGCGATAGTTTTAGCTGATTTAAGTAATTCAATTCTGATTTTCTTGTAAATCGGAAAGTCATGTTCAATGGAACGGAAGAATATATATTTTACATACTACTTTTGATATCTGCTGGATTTTGATGAAGATATATTAGTCAAAAAATATATGATATTATGATATAATACAGTATTATAATTTAAATATTCAATTCATATATTATATATTAATAAACGATAGGATGATAGCACGTCTATTTTCCTGAAAAAAAAATTAAACAATTTTCTTTAATAATTTTATGCGCGCTTTTATCTTTTTTTAAATTCTTTTAAGAAACGTAAATAAATCAATAAATAAATAGGTAATGTAACACTAATAAGGGTACTTTGTTACTTCAGATATTGTTATTTTCTGTTTTTTGTTTATCATAATTCTAATATTATATTACTTTCTATATTAATTCTATATTAAATATAATTAAAGTAAATGTTAAAAGTGCTTAATTAACATTTAATTTTTATTTTAACTTTTTTGGGTTTATGTTGCGGTTTTGTGCGTATTAAATAACATTTCAAATTATTATTAAAAAATATATTCAATTGTCATCAATATTTCGATTATAGTATATAGTTATATTTAGGGTACTGATATAATGCCAATATGTATATATAATACAGCAATAATTCTATACATAATTCTCCATTTTTGTAATAATTCCCATTTATTGCTAAATAGTTTGTGTTAAATAAATACTAGGAAGTTAAAAGTTCATAAATTTAAATTAAGATTTATAAATAATAAATAGTTGTTGGAGCATAGAATGTTATATATCACCATATTAGAATATTAGTTGTTATATAGTTATAGAAATAGTTAAATATATAATTGTTAAATTTAGTATTGATTAACTTTAACTGAAATTCATTCATATTTATTAAATAATATTAATAAGTTTTAATAAAAATTAATTAATTTGGAATTTTTTAATTAATATTGATTAATATTGATTTACGGGTCGTAAAAGAAGGTCCTGAAAGAAGGATAAGCTTTAGTACAGATGCCCTTTCTTTTTAATTTTACATACCATATAATCTATTACAAGACTATATATACTAGTGTTTTATAAATAGTAAGAACTAGTACAGTTTATATAATACTAATTTAAGACAAAAAATCTCTAAAACTTATAATTCTAGGTTTTTATTGTAATGTTTTTCCTAGAATTTAAGAACCATAAAGTTTTTTTTTGTCTTGTCTAACATTTTCATTTTAGTTTCATTTTTTATGCAACATTCGTTTACATACCATATAGAATAGAAGAGGTTGAAGTGGCGGCGTTGTAAAGTAAAGTTCACTTAAGATCAAACAGTGGACTATTTTGATAACACGGATTACATATCATAAGCCATCACAACTTTGCATTTATTTTAAAAGTCTATAATATATGTATCTTAGGATAACTGGAACCCTGCTTACATTTCTTTACATACCATATAGGTTAGATGAGGTTAGAGTGGCGGCGTTGTAAACTAAAGCCCACTTAAGGTCAAACAGTGGTCTATTCTGATATCACGGATTATATATCATAAGCTTTCAAAACTTTACTTTTGTTTTAAAAGTTTATAATAAAGGTATCGGAGGAAAACTGAAATCCTGCTTACAATATCTGGCCTTATTAATGATTGATAAATCTATAAATGTCCTTGAAAGTTATCTTTAAGTTTAAACACTTAATTGAAGACTTCAAACTTAATTCGGTGTGACGAAAGAATATTATTTTGCTTAGAACTTCAGAATTATATCAATTTGATGAAAAATCGTTTAGTTCAAGTTTAGAGATTTTATTTCATCTAATGAAAGAATGTCCTTCTGTTTAAGAGTTTAAAAGTACTTTGGTCATCAGCTAGTGTAGTCATCTTGATACCCAGATAACAATAAGTTTACTCAATTTTTATCAAACGAGATTAGGACTACTAATTGAGGGTCTCGAATATTCTTGACCAATACCAGATATAGATAGATATAGATCCTATGGTTTCCCGGACACGTTAGAGTTTCTCTCAATAAAAAAGCAGAAAAATCTGAAAGGAAAAACGCAGTCTTGTTGCTTTAGTCTGTAATAAAAGAATAGCCTTTAATTTAAAACTCCAGACTATATTTGATCTGATGAAAAGCACTATATTT
>NC_051846.1:231939896-231959087 GCF_002237135.1 Teleopsis dalmanni | reverse complement strand
AATTTGTTAGGTGATATTTGTTGATGAGATCGATTCATTACTTTGCCAGCGTACTGATAGTGAACATGAAAGTGCCCGTAGAATAAAAGTAAGTTTATGTCTCAAAGTTTATGTTTTAATCCATTCACACCAATTCAACTAAAAATTTTAGAAATTATTATATTCTTAAATAATTATTAAGGTTATACGAAATACATAACGATGCTATTTCAGCAATAAAGACGTATTTTTTAATTGTGATAATTTTATAGTGGATTTTAAAGGATTTCACAAATTTTAAATAAAATATAAACATAATAACTTATGTTTAGTTTCTTAGTTTCAGAAATTATTAATTTAATGTTATGTACAAAAAAATTTGATACCCTTAAACCCAGCATTCTAGCAATTGATATTAAGTACTCAAAATTACATATCGGATAAGACTTGCTAGACTATCCCTAAAAACAATGCTTATGATTGATGCCAATCTGCAAACAATTACAAAATATAATACCATAAAATGACGAAAAGGTTCAGTATAACAAAACTAAAAATTCTCTAAATGTTAAATTAACTAAATTATTTCCTTATACCATATATTATTGCTTTTATTTATTTTTTTTTTTATATAAAAATTATATATTTTTATATTTTTCGTTAGACTGAATTTCTAATACAATTCGATGGTGTGCGCACAAAGGAAGATGATCGTATTTTTGTAATTGGCGCAACAAATAGACCACAGGATTTAGATCACGCTATGCGTCGACGCCTGGTTCGGCGTCTCTACATACCGTTGCCAGAATTAGCAGGGCGTATAAATCTTATTTCCAATTTGTTCAAACCCATTGAAAACGATTTAAACGCTAATGACCTGCTGGAAATTGGTAAATTAACAGAAGGTTATTCTGGAGCTGATTTAAACAGTTTAAGTCAAGAGGCAGCAATGGGTCCAATTCGAGCTATACCATTTGATCAATTTGCTACCGTCGGAAAAGATATGGTAAAGAACAACAAACAAAATTTGTATCAACATATAAATTTTTAAATTAATTTATTAAAAGGTTCGACCCGTTAATATTGATGATTTTAAAGCGGCCTTAGATCATGTGCGACCCAGTGTTACCGAGGAAGATATAACAAGTTTTGTCGAATGGAATAAATTATATGGTGCAAAATAGTATATGTTTTTTCATATTTTAACTAATATATAAGTTATTTTCGTTTAAGATATTATATAGTGAAATTGTATGTCGTTATAATTTGTGACAAAGACAATGCCCTCCAAACATGAGGGTTTTATAGCGTTAATAATTGTGTCAAAGATTACATATGTATGATACATCGACAGTATTTTTAAGTATTGATTATTTTTTATATTTGATTAGTAAGCATCTTATATCATTTATAAATTATTTTTATATATGTACTTTTAAAACATAAATAATACAAGAAAAACAATTTAAGATTTAACTAATATTTCGTGTTGTTCGAATTTTAAAATATATTAAATTTTTTTTGGTTAATAATGCATTAAAATCAAATGTAAATCAGAAAAATGTATTTAGAATATAATACATGATAAAATTGAAAAAATTTATTTAATTAGAAAATAACTTTGGTCTTTTTCATATTCTAACTTATATCCATCATCAGAGATTTTTATTTTTGGTTTAATTGTGCGAGAATTTTTTCACTTGATAACTTTTATATGATGGTATATATATGACATTATTATTATTCATAATAATATTTCTAACACATTTATAATTATTAATATAATTAAACAAAATTTAAATAAAACATGTGTAGAAGTACATTTTTATACCATAAAAAAATCGCTTGTATTTAATTAAAAATAAAAAAACATAATATTCTTCCGTAATAACGAGTAGTAGTAATGTAGTTAAGGTAATGATATAATTTAAAATACATGATGAAACATACTTTAATAGTTAAATACTAAATTAATAGTGCCCACTACATATCTGAAATAAGAATAGTAAAAATAATCATTTGAGAAAAAAATATTATAAAAAATGGTTATATATATATATATATGTTGAACGAATAAATAATTTATATAATATAATAATAACGGGTTACCCATTTATTAATCTTAATTTAGCAGTATGGCTTTAGTGACATGTCAAATTGAATTGTCATCCAAGGCACCATAAGTTAAGTTTAAAGTTTGCCAATTTAGATGCAATTAATATAGATCTCCTAACAATTTTCTTCAGCTCTTGTTTTTGTTTGGTGGATCTGTCAACAAATAACATTCACCGTGTCAATAAAAAATTACTGTATAGTCACATGATAATCAATTGAAATGGAAGAATATGGATATGGAATATATGTGGTTTAAACAAGATGGAGCCACAAGCAACAAAACACGTCCTGTTGTTGTTATGTTACAAATAACAAAATTCTTGATTGAATCCCTTTTGTAGGATTACGTAAAGTATAGTGATTATGCAGACAATTCCTAAACTTTGGACGGAAACAAATATCTGTTAAATTACGATCGAGATATTTCCAGCTATGTAGCGCAAAGTCTTCGAAAACTACTTCAAAAGTACTGTGATATGTGCAGTGGAAGACAGCTAATGATGTTAAGTTTCACACCTAGTAGCAAGGTCTAAACAATGCAAAATTTTTGGTTTATTTATTTTTCGTTACCACTTTCGTTAACCTTCTTGTAAAAGAAGGTTCATAATGAAATTAGAACCGCTTCATTATTTTCTGAACTTTTTTATATAAAAAAATAAATGCATATATTTAAAATTGGTTAAACCAAGTTTCATTATATAACGATTTGGAAAAAATTTTAAAGAAACTAATTTAGGTGTTGGATATGCTTATGAACTCTAAATTAAACATATTATACTAATACTTTAAGTTCAATATAATTATTATAACATACAGTGACGAACGAAATTATTCGCACAGCAAGCAAATTGAACTTTAGCACTATTTTTATGCTGTTAATGATGCGATTTTTAATAAACAAAAAATTTTATTTTGACAAAATGCTTAATTTGCTTTTAAATTCATTTTATTTTCTCTTATATTTAATTTTTTAAAATTAAAAAACCAAAAAAAAATTAAATCTGGCTGAACAAAATAATTCGCACAGCTAACGCAAAAATTAAAAAACAAATTAAAAAAAATTATTTTCAATAACAATAAATAATTAGTGACTAAGCTCTTCTATTTAGTAACAGCTACTATTTCCTTAGGAATCGAAGAAATTAATTTTTGTGTGATTTTTGGACCAACATCTTGCCCCTCTTCAGCATTGCCACCTTCAGTTCTGTCTTTGTTGTTATAATGGGCTTCTTTGGACGTCTATGCAATTCTTCGTACAAATGTTCAATGGGGTTGAGATCTGGAGATTGAGGTGGATGCGGCAATGTGTGTTTTACATAATGAGCGAGCCACATACGCACATCAATAGCCGTATGTTTTGGGTCATTATAATGTTGGAAGCTAAATGTGGCAGGTAAACTCAAATTTTTTGTGCTCTTAAATCATATTTTAATTTTGATATGTAGTTTTATTTTCTTAATCCCAATGAAATTTTATTTTTATAAATCGCTCCCACGCGCTTCTTTCTGTTATCTGTTTAGGCAGGTGTTCGAATAGCTCTAGCCTATGTTTACTAAACTCAAGATAATTATTTACAAAAACTTCAAAATTTACTGTTTGTTTTTGAGCCGATTTATTCTGTAACTTGTGACATTTTTTACAATATAATACCTCAAACAGAAAATACGTTCAAAATAAAGTATACATTTTATTTAATATTCAAATTGAAATTGTTCACTTTTTTAAGTTTTTATTTAATGTTTTTTGATTTTTTTTCACATTATTTTTTGGTGCATTACTACTTTTATTTAAATAATGTGTGTTATTTATTAATTTTGAAAATAAAAATTATTAAATAATTTTCTGAGGAATGATTAAATATATTTTATTTATTTATTTTGTTTTTTTTGTTAAATATTTATATAATTATCTTTAAAGTATAAGTCAGTTTTTTTAATGGCCACAATATTAAGATAGTTTTTATTTCATTTATACTTTTATTTAAAATAAAATAGTAAATAAAGGGTTTTAAGCATAAATTATAAAAAAAATTACACATACAATATATCACTAGAAAGTAAATAAATATACACAATAAATACATATAAGTGTGATCTCTTGGAAATGTCTACAATGTCTCATTTTAAAGCTTTTTCTTAACGTGTATAGAATATTTAATTGCAACAGTTATGTTAAACTTGTATCAACTTTCGAAATAGCTCCTCCTTCTTAATTTCAATTGAAATAGTTCAATTTCTAAACGAATAGTTTTTGTATATAATTTTTAAATATTGTTAATATATGTACATTTACACATATATTTGTGTTAATAAATTAAATATAATGTTTCAGTTTTTAACATGACTCATAAAGATTTGTTACAATTCTTATTTAAGCTTTCTATTAGAATAATTTAAAATTTACAATTTTTTATGTTTTGATATCTTAAATTTAAACAACAACAATTATGAAATATAATTTCTTAAAATTTCGGCAAATTGACAACATATATTTTAGACAAAGCGAATTTAAAGTGTTTGAAACTTAATACTAAATTTTAGCTCAATTTCAATTTAGCTCTAAAAGCTAAATAGAGCTCTTGGAACGGTTCTGACAACAACCAACTAACAACGATAAAACGATAATTTAATCTTTTGTAGTTAGTAAAATTCAAATATTGCAGTTTAGTGTTCCATATTTCTGTAGCTAATCTTATATTGCTTTTCGGCACGCAAATTTGCATATTTTTCTACAACGGCAGATATTTTTGCTGTAGTTTAGCAGAAATTTAAATTGAAAATTATGGTATAAACAAATTTTATCATCTGATAATTTAAAACTGATTGCATTAAATTGAATATCAGGAGTTAATAGCATAATTTTAATAGTTTATAGGGAAATGGTTTATGTTTATTTATATTCTAAAGTGAAATAAATAATATTCTGTCTGGCTTTAAAGCAATTGAAACTTATAGGCTTTTCAGTTTATTAAACAGTATCAATAAATGTCATTGTTACTGACTTAAGGGTTTGTAATTTTATTATTTTAAAAATATAGTATTCAAAAGAAACTATAAAAAAAATATACATTTTGTTGTTTTAACAATAATCACAAAAGGTGCAGATATTCCCAAAGTACTATACAAATAAATGTAAAATAACAAATATATTAAATAATATAATATAAAAACCTACAAAAATGCATACATTTACATAAAAAATATACAATAATACATTCGATACATTCGATAAAAGCAACTACTAAATAATTTAGACATAACAAATTTTTACAATGGAATATTGAACCTAAGTACAAATACATTATATACTTATAAAATAAATGTGCATGAAAATATATTATAATGAAATAATGAAAAATTACATATTAGTAATTTACTATTATTAAATGTATGTTAATAATAATTAACTGTCTATAATTTTGACATCGCTTGTTCTATATCTCAGCTTTTGATGTGTGTATAACAAATTGAATACAAATTAAAAATGTTGTTGATCGCATAGTTTCTTATACTTATAAATCTAAGCTGTTGTGTGGATTTGAGAGCATTTGAGAGTAAAGAGGCGTGTGTTCTATTACTTATGCAACTTATGCAAATAAATATCAGCAAATATAGAAAAAAAATTATTTTTAAAATATACAATTTAAATTCGAATTATGGCTAATGTAAGTTTAGTCGTTAGTCACCGCTATCCTCCCACTTACGCTCTTCCATTATTCGATCGAAACAATCAGCGAGATAAGCATGCTAAAAAATATTTCAAAATAATTATTTGAAATTGTATAAAACAAAAAAAAAAAAATTGTATACATACGAATGGTGTGTAGACTTTCACCCAACGAGCCGGTTTATCTGAACGATTATATTGAAAACAAAATGACATTGATTCTTCATCACTCTCCCAGCGAGTGATTGTATCCCATGTTAACTCTACCATTTGGGCCTCCAAGGAACCGTCCTCACGACACGCGTGCAAACGAAAACTTTTAATGCCTGTAGTAAAAAATAAACAATAAGAATAAATATATACTACAGTGTGCTCTCTCTCTTTCTCTCTCTTGATAATCCGGTCAATTTATTGCAAGGATAGTTTAGATTGATGTTATGTTTATTTATACTAATAATGTAATAAATTAGCATTTATATGTTAAATAGGTATACAATCTTAGTTCAACATTAGACGTCTATGCCTACTTATCGACAATTAAGTAAATAACTTTGGACTGCGGTAACAAACCTCTTTGCTGACCATATAGCTGGTTCAAATAATGCCAAATAATAATTAGTATACTCTAATTAATTATTGGACTACAAGTGCTAGACTTCAAAGTTTGACCCTGTTAAATTTGAAGCAAATGAATAATGTGTCTATTACACGAACAAGTCAAAGCTGCACGAAATTTTCTCTGTTAAAAAATATTTTTTTCGTTATTTTTTTTTTAAGATTTAAAAGATAATGTTCCAAGTTCTAACCTTTGCCCTTGAAGACCAACAATTATACGTGGGCTTATACAACGATTGTTACCCAAAAAATACCAAAGATGATGAGTATTTGGCAATAATTGAAACAGCTGTAGGGGCAGCTTTCAATTAATTCAATTAATCTATTGAATTAATTAAATATAAACATTTTGTTGTTGAGAGCGATTACAGTTTAAAATTGTTTTTTAAGAAATCAATTTTTTTATCATAATTGACCTTAAATTCAAGTTTAAAAGTGTTTTGTTCTCCAAAAAATGGAAATAACCTCTACATATATACTTAAAAACCAAAAAACGACAAAATTGACAACGCTCACAGGTTGTCAGTTTTTTTCTATGAATATGGTTATATTCTTATATATACGTACCAACTGCTGGAACAACATGTCCTTCTTTGCGACTATCACAGGAACAATGTGGAAACACAACGTCACCGTAACCGGGCAATATTCGCGCGAGTGCTAAATATTCAGAAGCCTTTTTACCGTCCTGTAATGCTTTCAGCTCATATAGACGACCTTCAGCGCGTATATTACCACGATTTACTTCATCGATTGCCTGAATTATAGAAAAGAAATTATAGAAAAGTGTATTAAAATTATAAAAAAACAAACACCGAACCTGATAAAATATGAACCTCGCCGCTTGTTCTCCATCTGGTAGCGAAAGTTCTTTATTTATCGAAAATAGCCAGCGGCGTACACACAAGCAGGTACTGGATGCGGTACTATAATTTTGTACGTATAATTGATGTGGCAATTCATGAGGTTGCAGCTTACGCTCAAAGTTGTACTCAACAATTTCAAAGAGGTAAAAATATTGCTGCGTATAGGAAGTGAAATTAGCGCGCTGCACCAAAATATCCCAAACCGTTTTAGCGTTTGAAGATTTCTTTACTGAAACCGTACAAATCTCGTGATCAGGTAGCATTACTTTTATATCAACCGGTGATGCAGACATGTCATCTTCCGAATCAGTTAGAAAATCCTGCACTGCATCGCTCTCTGCTATAACGCGTACTGCGCACACCTTTTCCAAGTACTGTTCTAAGCCGCGTCGTCGCGTGTCCAGTTGTTGTTCGCTTAGCTGGAATGGCCATTTGCCAGGCAGTTTCGGGAAATTGAAGCCGACAAATTCTTTACGCAATATTGAGTGTAAATTTGAGAATTCACGATATCGACGAGAGCACAATTGACGTCCAGCCATGTGTATGTTAAAAACAATGTAGCGTTCGCCATTGCGATTAACAGTAGTGTAGTCGGGAATACTGGATAAAGATAAAGATAAAGATAAAAAAAAATTAAAAATTATTATGTACCAGAATACTAATATTACCTTATGGGTAATGAACGTTTGTCAGAATAATCAATATAGGAGTAGCCACTTTGATCTTCTTGAGGTTCCAGTCTTTCAGCTTCCTAATGGTAAACAGTGATACGTGTTATTCTTGAATTTATAATAAAATCATACAATTAATAATAAACATTTTCCGTACTTGTTGTGTTACTGATATAACAGTTAATACTAAACAGTCTCCACCTGATTTTATTAAATCCACAACTTGCTTATGGGTAGAACCTTCCACTCGAGTGCCATTTCTAAAAACAAAACGAAGCATAAATAAGTAAAAAGCGAATACAGAGAATAAATTGAAAAATATTTAATACTAGTCAGCTTGAATGAACCTGTAAACAGACTTAATGCGAGATAAAAGGATATGGACGTGTAAAGGACACTATTGGACAAGAAGGAAGCGTTAAATTGCACACACTTGTGCTAATGAAGATGTATTCTGACAGACACATGAAGTGGGTGAAAAATTGGAATGCGGAAATGGAAACTTTAGCACAATAATGAGCAAATAAAATTCTGTCCTTCGTTTCCTCCGATTTTGCAATAAGTGTGTGTCAGGATACTAATGCCGGGATTTCACCAGTTTTGTTGACATTGATTCTGAGAGCAATTAAAACTCATTCGCACGAATTGATGACATGCAATTCATTGAATTTATTTAAAAAAAATATAAACATACATAAAAATACAAAATGGCTCATAATTATTAAAACATGATTAATTTTTCTTATGAAAATAAAATAAAATTTTATTTAAAATACAATTAACAATGCTTAATAGGTTAAGAAAGTCATTCGATTTATGGGACGAATAAAAAAATGAGTTTATACTTTGTTCTTACACCTTACACACACATAATTTTTTTGTCATAATGTTTCTTATGCGATGATTTAGACGTCGAATGTAATATAAACCATATATATTCTATATTAATATGGCATACGAATCATATTAGTCCAAGGATATATTTTAAAATCGTAAATGGTAAAAATTAGTGAACTAGTCGCTATGGAAATATATGTCAAAAATTGTTTTTATATATATCTGAGCAATTGGGACTTAAAAAATTTTTATTAACACTTTTGCAGAAAATGCCATGACGGAAGAAAGTGTAGACGATTGAGAATCCCACCTGAAACTGTCAACAACTGTAAACTCGTATAATTACACTAGGTTAAGAGTTTTTTATACTCTGAAGGAAGTCATTAAAATGAACGTAGCCCCCTTTTTGAGTATTATAAGGCTGTGTGGTTGAGTTGACGGAAAGTGGTGAAGGATCTCTTAATTCATATTCGGTACTATCACAAGGCTAATGACCATAAGGGGTATAACAAGAACCTGTCTCAGATCCCAATGGGTGTCTATAAGTAAGTGTGACTGATACACTTACATATTAAAATGTAATACTTCTTAATATATAACACAAGGGCCTAGTTTTAGTATGAGTATTTTGCATTACCGTGTTTGAGCCAGAAATGCATATGGTTCATATAATTCATATAGCCGACCACATAGTTGCATGGAACGAAGCTTTATAGCGACATAAGCTACAATTAATAGGTCTAATTAGCTATTAAATAAAAATTTAACGTCTGGGACGATAGTTTAATAAAACATCATTGAAAAGAACAAATGTTTTTATTTGTGTATAGGCGACCGCTTTTCCTTAACACAATTTTAAAAGGCAGAATTATCTGATTCGATAGAATGCCATCTTTAATTAAAAGTAAGCATGACTTTTTAATCCATTTTAGGTGATGCCTACCTTCACTGGACAACAAGTGAAATAAAGATCGTATGATTTAGCGATAAATAAATGAACAGTCATTATTGTTTGTAAAGCAATTTGGTTGAAACTTGGTGCTTGATATGTGAGTAATGTATATGTTGAATATATGTATGTTGAATAATTCGATTTAGATTTAGAATAAGTATAAACTTTTAAGGTCTTTTCGTCGAAAAAACTTTATTTTTTCGAAAAAAAGAACGTTTTCGAGCAATATGATTTTCGCGCATATAATATAAATTATATTATTTTCGCTTTCGAACATTTTGCGGACGGTCGTCATGCATGAGTACAAGCATATTTGATTATTAAAATGCTCGAACATATCCAATAATATTTGAACTCTTTTGTTATACTGTAAAAATATTTCTATCGTTAAAATTTTGGTATTCATATATTTTTAAATTGCATGTCAAAAATTTTTCAACATATGTCATCGTTTGCCTTTCCAAGTTCCACCATTTGAAGGCTTTTTGTTAAATTTAAAATTTTGTGCAACATCTATAAAACGGGATTATATTGTCGTTTAGTTTACAAGCGGTTCGGACTAAACCACTCTCTCATTCGTAGAGATCTTGTTCTACTCCAGGACAATTAGGGTCCCTATTTGTCATTTAAGACTTCCATCGAAGTGATCTGTGTCCAGGCTCCGCTACTGTGGCAGATGATTAATCTTGCAGTTCATATTGGTGTGCTACAGCTGCTTACTCCAGCTGGTTTCTGTCAGAGTCTAGTTTTTTCAACCTCAGAATGTGTGTTCCGGCTCTTACTCCAGAACCGAATTGGAATGTCATCAGATTGCTCTTTGTTTTAGATTAGTTTGAGTCCATATCTTTCTTCTTTTGCCTTAATACATTTCCAATGAATTGTGTGATTTTGTTCCAATTTTCTGCTCTTTCTGTTATTTTTTTTATGATATTCTCGACTCCGAAGTGACCTATATATTCTGCAAGTAATGTTCTTTCTCCATGCCATCTTTCGCTGTTGAAGAAAGTATGCTCAGCATTGTCCTGGACGTATCCGCAGTATATACAGCTGGACTGTTCTGTTTTTGCATTGACATAATAGTAAATCTCACCGAAATTCCTTTCGGTCTACGACTTTCAGAAACCATTAAAGAACAATGAAATCTCAAGAACAATGCTATGTACGCATATAGCGAAATGCAAAATGTTGCAAACGAACATAATGAAGTTAATCACAATTCATTGATAAATCAAAATCTTTCCGAGTCACTAAATTTTGTTTTTTTATAAAATAAAAAAATTAGTCTTTAACAAAAAATTAATATAAAATACCATATTATGCATAGATCAGTTCACACATTTCTAAAGCATTATTAATATTCAGATACCAATATTTAAATAGCATTAACATTCCATTATGTTGATATTTTATATAAATAATTTTATATAGTGTTTTTGGAAAAGTTTATTCACCTGAAGCACTTTCGTTCAAAATCGGTTACTGCACGCCCAGTTGTTAGAGCAGCAAATTGTACATAATTAAAAGGTAACATTGATTGAAGACACTAAAAACCGAGAATTCGAAAGGCTTGGCTTGAAGCAAATAAATTAAATTTTTTAAATAAATTTCATTAATTAAAATTTCACAAAACTGCAATGAAGCTCGTCTGAAGATCGACTAACTTCAACGTTTCATTGCAAATCAGAATCGAAATGTCTTCAGCATTTGCGAAGACGCTGTCGGTGTTGATGGAAATATCAACATTTAATTAAACAATTTGTAAACAAATAAGATTTTACAAAAATAAAAAAATCAAAAAATTAATGTCGCTCATCAATAATAAGAACAGATAACAAATTTATACACTGAGCAGCAAATATTTTATATAATATTTTTATATAATATACGGCAGATTCCCAAACATTATTACAAATACTGATAAAATATATATATTTCCAATAACTGATCTTTTTTTAGGTGTATTCTAATTTATAAAGGATCGTACTATTGATTATATTATTTGTACAAACTATAGATGAGGTTTTCTATAATATAATCTATCCTATAACTTGAAAAAAGTATATACATATATTTTTCCTGATCTTCGATATGATAATATAATATGTGTATATTGTATGCAAAATTAGTAGAAATGTTCGGAAGAATGTCAGCAGTAGTAAGGTTGTAACAACTAATATGCGATATATACGCCGGAATCCGGCAAAGAAGTGTCAACCAAATTTGACCGGTAATGACCAGTTTTTGCATTTGTAAGTCCAAAAAAAGGAGCGTTAATAGTCGCGTGGGCGGTGAAGTCTCGGTTTAGGGACTCTAAAATGAAGCGGCACCGTCATTCATTAACATTTTTTTTATATGGGTCTCCATAGTAGATAGGAGGTGCAGTAGTAATTTTCCGCAGGGTGCTGGTGGTGCCAGTTTTAGATTACTACTGCCCGGAACCATTTTGACTAAAGTTGAGAAAGTTTCTTATCCTTTAATCAGAAAAAAGAGGAGAAACAGAGAAATACATACTACAGCAATCCACCAAAGCTATCCAATCAAAAATTGATCCACTTAAAGATCATTACAGAAATGCCGATAGAACCTTGTTGGTTAAATTATAACCTTACAAACGTAAAAATTTACACTATTGGAACTTGTCAGTTTTATAAGAAAGTAAATGCTTTAATATAATCTCTTAATTAACAGAGACATGCTTTAAGACCACAAAAATAAAAGAGATCGGAAAGATTTGTTTATAATTATGATCTACATGAGGGGAAAAACTTCGATGTTGATTAAAGACAACTTGAAAATAAATAAAAAATAGAAGCTTTAGAAATTAAAGTTGAAGTAATCACGATTGGATTTATTATATTATTAACATGTATACATTGTATACGCATTTAAATCTTTGGTTTTCATAGAGAATAGAATTTATATAAAATATTAGAAGTCTACAATTGAATATTGTTCTTTAAAAAGTTATTTCGCATTACAAAATTATAAACTTATAGTTAAAAAAAAAAGATTATAGTTAGTAAAATAGTTGGACATTTTCATATTGTCTACTACTGGTCAATTTAATTGATATAGATTTACAGATATAGACACAGTAAAATATCATTTTGGTTCAGAAGTGATTGCGGTGCAATTAGCAATTAAATGGATACCATTGATACTTGTTAAGTTATTTAATTATTTCGGATAATATATAATTTGTAGGGCCATAAATATAGTATAGTTCAAAAAAACTCTCAAGAATTCACATGACCAGGATGAAAAAGGTCATGTTTTGGTCAATTCAACAAATCTCCACATATTCTGCTTATTTAAGCAGAATCGGAATATACATTTCCTGTTTATATATACGTAGTGGTAGTAATTGCATGAATTTTTTGAGTTGCTGACGTCTTATTTTTCACCTTTCATATGATAAGATGTATTGTTTTATCCTCCAAATTTTCAAGTGCTCTGCAATTGAAGGATAACCAAAATACTATAATATACTATCAAAATTTATTAACGTACCAAATGAGCAAATGGTAATTTGCTCATAATTTTTTTCGCATTTTTTTAAGATTTATAAAAATCCGCCTCTAGTAGAAGGGTTTTGTCTACTTGGATCAGTAAATCATTGAACTTGAATGCCATTTTATTGTTTATAAAGATGAATTAATCCAAATAAACATATTTTAGGAAATCTCTCTTAATCATATCTAATATTTTCGTGCTTAACCCAGGAGGTAATTTAAAGGTTTTGGATACGATATAGTTTGAGAATTCTAATCTTAAGAAGTACGATCACGTTTTATGTTAGTTAATAAAGGAGAAATATAGTTTATAGTTTGCAATATATGAAAATTAATCTATCTGATTTCTCACAACTCGGAACTGCGAAAATCATGATGGCTGGCGTTTCGAAAGACAGGAAAGTTAATTATATATAATTTAGTTCAAGGAACATACGTTTGATAAGAAATGTACAAGTGAATGTAATTTCAATTTATTTGGGTCAAGTTATCAGTTGTCTTTTAGTGGTTAATGAAAAATTTGCACTCTAAAAAATATTTGTTTATATATAGTGCAAAGTAATGTTTATGTTCAAGAACAAAGATAAATGAAATGCGTATATTACTTGACTTTGAGTTGTAGTATTCAATAGTAATATAATAATATACGTATTGCACGATAATTTTATGGTGCAGTCGTGCAATTGAAATCGGTTTTCGTCCGACATACTTCAAACTTTTGTATTGAAGAAACTTCATCCCATTGAAAATATTGCAAAAAGGTTTACAAACACTTAAGATAAAATAAGTTCAACATATTTTCCTTTGGCAGTTATATAGTATTAAAAAAATAACATTATATATAAACATATTTATAAATAAATTTACTTAACAATAAAAATCATTAAAAGATGGGATCTTCGATATCAACATAAAGATTCCATGCTTAGAAGCACCAAAAAACAATCACCAACGCAGTTGTGCTGCTGACTCGATTGGTTCGTATTCACTGCGCAATATAATTTATTGTATCTCGCAACTGCATATGCGGCAGTGGTGCCTCGCTTTTTAAAACGCTCGTGTACCTCAAAGCTAAATCCTGCAACCATAATTTGCAAATAATTAGAGACATCCCTGTTCTTATGAATGTGTATTTTGTATTGATACTAAAGATATTGACTTCTGGGTAAATTAATTTTTTCATAAAGAAAACATATATCATAAAAATAAATATAATCCACATTCAGAACTACAAGTAAAGTGATAATCAGTAAATGCTATTAGTTATTTTTTTGGAATTTAATTTGTTGTTGTTCAATAACCTTTCTTTATGAAATTAACTATAATGGTGACGGAAAGTAAATATGCACTTGCAACACCCGACCGGAGGTGTAAATTCGGTACTATGGGGGCCAGGTGTCCATAGCTTCAACTGTCCTGGCCAATTGAGGTTGGCTGAGTCGTAGTGGCTGTGGTTAATACCCAAGCTTTCGCGGTAGAATGACCAGGCATTTATTTATCATTCATTCGATGTGGAGTTGCGTATTCACCACCAGGTGCTGTAACCCAAAGATCAGCAGACATATTGGTTGGCCTCACTCCTTACGAAGGACGAAGTTATTTCCAAAACACAACTTCATTTGAAATCAGTTTATTGGTGCAATATACGATTACGTGTTTTAAGAGCACCGTGGCGTTAAGCCTTTAAAACAGGTAGTCACGTAAATAATTCTGTACTTCTTTATGCATTGTCGAGTTATGAGAACGCTATTGGACTGAGCATATGACTTTTTATTGGGATTATATATTAAGAAATCAAATCTTTTAATGTCATCAATAACACAGGCGTCCTTCAAATAAAAATATCATATAAGTTTTTGCTAACCAATTTATATATATGTTAATATGTCATATTGTCATAATGTTAAAACGAAGCAGAATGAGTTAAGTGAAGAAGCTTTTATCCCATGTCCAAATTTTTCAATAAGTACCTCTAACAATTCATATTAGGGGTATTCACTCTGTCTTGCAAAGTTATTACAAGGTCCACAAAATGCAGGAATACTATACTAAAATTGCACGAGTGTGAGAACACGTCTGTTGAGAATTGTAACATCAAAATAAAACAGCTGTTTTTGCAACATATCAAAACAGCTGATGTCAAAACAGCTGTTTTTTTTTCGTTGACAGAGTGAATACCCCTAATATATATTTGTAGATTTTATTTAAAAATATATATGATTACATCAGCATTTCAGTAATGATGTTTATGTACTAATATACAGAAACTACATGTAATCGTAATATATAATTAATTATAAGTTAGAGGTGGAGAACTGTCGATAGTCGGCACAATTGATAGTGGGCGATAGTTTTTTTCCAAACCATCGAGTACTATCGATAGTTTTCGATAGTATATTAATTTCAATACAAATATCTGTTCAATTTAAAAAATCATGTTTTTGTTTTAAATTTCAACAAAAATTTAATTAATTGACACATTTCATTGAATTTTTGGAGATCATTTTATTTCCTTTTTTTTGTCAATGTGGATATTTTAGTAACCAAAGAGTTTTGTTTAAAAATAACATCATATTGATGTTTTTTTCTTTCAGTCGAATTCGGCATTCTGAAACAACTTGTCCAGTTTTACTGAATATGCGCTCGGTTTTGACTGAAGTAACGGGTACACAGTAATATTTCATCATTATGATTTAATAGTAATTTAATGTGGAAATGTTTATCTCCGTGATGTTTTTAGAATTAGAATTTAAAATTCACTTTACGCCTTGGCAAACTAGAGATGCCAAAAGTGCCCTTTTTTGTGTGAAGCGTTGCTATGACGAACTATCGTAGACTTTCGATAGTCGATGACGGATCGATAGCGGTTTACCATCGATAGTGTCGATAGTGCCATCGATAATTCTCCACCTCTATTATAAGTATATAAAATTATTTATTTTGTATATAAGATGTATTTAATCTGTTTTATTACAATATTTTTAAATACGTATATATAAAAAATAGGATATTTTGATTCGGTGATTGTTGATCTACTGCGTCACATTATCAAAAAAAATTAAATAAATAAACAAATATTAAAAAAAATGAACTAAATCAAAAGTAATTGTTTTATTAAGGTTGAAATTTGACACTACAGAGCATTTACATCTTAGTTGTTACGTTTTTAATATCATGAAAGTTATAATTAGATTAAAAAAAAAATTGAATTTTCTACATTTATACTAGGGTATACGCGGACTAATACACTACAACAGAGCAGTCCAGACCAGAGAACATCGCGGGCCAATACAAATCACTGAATAGTCCAACCTATTCAGAAATAAATATAAAAGTAACTATATATAAATATATAGTTACAGTAAAATAGCAGGAGAAAAAAGTTCCGGCCTTCCATTAAACGTTTCTTATACCAAAATCTTAGTACCATATTTTCAAATTATTAATAAATTTTTCATTAGTGAAAAATGAAAAATAAATATTTTTCAATATTTATTTAAATTTTTTACTCAATTTGACAATTAGGCGTCATCTACAATTACTGATAATTGAACGTGCTAAAAACTGTTTTAGATAGCACTTATATTTTTGTCCCCCCACTTATGATAATTCGATTTTAGACTCTGAAAGAAACTCCTATGAAAATAAGTTTATAGGGCGTAATCCAATAGCAAATTTCAACAAGTTTAAATAGTGATTACTACATTTTTCAGAAATCATTATGATTTTCAATATATTAATTTTACGTTTGATTCAACAATGTGTATATTTTTAGAAATGTTTCTTAGAATAACAACAAAATTCAAAGATCAAATTTAAATATTCCATTCATTTTTGGAAAATAATATTTCTTTTAAGGTTATCAGAACAGATTGTTTAGCTGCGTACATGGATAACGATTTTTAAGTCATTGCTAATAAAAATGTAAACAATTAAAATGTTTATTTATAAATGAAGATAATGGCTTTGAAAACTTATTTTAATATAAAAAATTTATTAGAGATGTTTCGAAAAGAGGTCAACTACAACAACAATTTTTTTTTATATTATATTAATTAATTAAATTTTTGACTGATCACAGAACTGTTTCATCATTGGTCAAACAAACTGGTCAAACCACTACATTGGACAAAGAAAGTAATGCGGATAGAAGGATAATGGGAATCTTGGCTGGACAAAAATATTGATGATAAACAACTGATTTTTTATTGTATTCGCCTCAGTATTTTCGAAAAATTGTTCGATTCCCTTACGAGTTCTTATAACAACAAGATGGCACCGATGTTCGAAAAATAAAAACTAAGCTCGATAGTATAAAATAGTTAATGTCCTTGCACGAATGGGTCCAACTGCCTAAGATCGTGTTTTGTTATAAGTAATATTTCCCATTAAGTTAATTATACCCAAGCAAAATGATCGACTTCACTTGACAGAGGTCATACGAAAATATAAACGTTTAGATGGCTAAAACACGTCAGGTATCATCGTTTAATATGCTTTAAGGATGGTCTATCGCGAAAATTTTAAAAGGCAGTTTAACAAGATTCTGCAAAAAGCGAGCAGCCAAATTTCAGTGGCTTTGCAATCGCTGATCTCGTATACGTTTTATTTCTCGGTATGAAGTATGATATAGTCAAGTAAGATCCTCTTTATAAATAGATAAAGATACTGAAGATTTAAATTTATTTAGCATGGGACTTGTTTGTTAATCGACTCGGAGTTTCATTTTTCGTTAAAAATAATTAAATAATAAATTCTAAAAATATTTTTAAATTAAAATTGTTTGTCAAAATTTTTTTTTGTTGGTTTAATAAAGCAAATTTGTAATAAAGCGATCTGCACTTAAAATTTTGTTTTCAGTCAAATTTCTATGAATACATATATTTATACATTATACATTGACTCCTTTTTCAGTTGTTATTTTATATGGCAGATTATATGAGAGATATAATGAACCAGTCCTATCTATTCGCTTTATTTGTCCAAAATTTTATTCAATTAGATCTAGGATTTGCCAAAGGAAATCTATAAATCAATAAAATGATTTCATTATATAGTTTATATACTCCAAGATGTAACAAGCAGCTTGTCAGACATGACGTACCATCGAAACTATAGTTAATGAGTAAATTTAATTTTTTTGTTCTATCGATTTAAGTGTACCTTAAGTCAATAACTAGCATTGTACTAGAATTCCAACATATATATTTTATTACCAATAAGAAGAACACAATTCATAATAATAACAATTTTTAAAATTTGATTTAAAATGAGTTTAACTGGTTGCTTTAAATAATTTAATTTAATACTAAAAATTTTTATTAAATTATAGAAATATGCAGAGATAAAATTGTGAATGAGATAATGATATGCAAAATGACTGGTTTCAGTTTAAATTTAAAAATAAATTAATGAAATGAGTAATGAATATATAAAAAAATATTAATATTTTTCTATTTGCTCAAAAATATTTGTAACTATTTATTTTATTTTTGTTTTTATCTTTTTAGCAGTATTCTGAACGAAATATACATTAAGCTAGACGAAACTTTTGCAGTACATTAAATGAAATATCAGAGACCATAGAAAAACCCATTAAGTACAATATATGTGTGTATTAATGTTGTAGAATTGTTAATATAATTTTATCTGTTTTTGAACCAAACATCACTGACAAATATTTTATACATAATATTAATATAATAAATCCTTGCTCGACTTCGAAATCTCGACCACTGTTTCTGTAGAAACGATTTTCTTGAGTTTTGGGACGACCTTTTCTTCTGCTGTTACATAATCTTTAGTCAATTCTTATAAATTCATATTGACATCCATATCGTTTGCGTTTTTTGTAGTTCTTTATAATATTTATTATATATATCATATAATGCCGCAAGTGCCTTGTTACATCCGCATGCTAAGAGGCCTTAGAATAGACCCGGTCAAAAAATGTATAAGCGACAGAGTTCTGAAGTTAT